>NC_064920.1:300507625-300809129 GCF_023897955.1 Schistocerca gregaria | reverse complement strand
CAATGTTCCATATACTGCAATCGAATTCCCTCCAAATGACCGATCAAATGAGTCTCTTTCCAGCCAAATACCGGGAGGGGAATGGGATGGGGAGGACTGGTTTTTTTTTCGAGACGATGGATTTTTTTCGAGACGATGGATTTAGTTAATTACTCAATCAAGTTGGTATTTCTTGTATCAGCGAGGCGCATTCTCTCAGAGATGGGGGAGAAGGAGGAGGAGGGAGAGGGGTGGGCGAAAAATAGGTTAAGGACCTGTAAACCGAAAGGGTGGATTATCCCCAGTGGTCATAACCTTTTAATCAAAATGGAGATTATCCCCAGGCGGTTTTAATCTTCTTAGAAGAACAATAGGTTAAGTACCTGTCAATTGAAAGAGATCAACAGGTTTTCCCCTGAATGTATATTTGTCCCTGATGTAGGCAACCTGCAATGTGTGCCAGCACCCCTGTTGCCCCACTATTTATGTGTATTTCTACGCAAGTCAACGGTATTTACTCTGATTCTCTGATAGATGCAGGTTTAGATCCTTTGTTAGTCTGTCTTAGGTTTCGAATTTGTGTGGGAAAACACTGGAATGCGTTTTACAATAGAAATATGATCGAAATGTCCACCAAAGCAAATTATTTTTGCTGATACTTTAATAAATATAAACTGGTAAAAATGCGGTTTTTGGCATGCAGAATAACACTAAATATATAAACAAAACACATGCAAAACTTTTGGGTACAGGTCATGAAGACAACACTTCCATTCTGAGCTATTCCTGTCTTACTTCTGGTGAGGAATGAGTCTAGATTTACAGTCTTCTCGCCTATATCCCATAATGGAACTAAACAAAAATCAGTCGCCCCTACATTGTAATTTCTCTCCTACAGCTGCTGTGTTCCAAAGTGCTGCATTACGTCAAACTTCTTTTTCTGGCAGTTCAGGCTGAGCTCCAAAGCTCAAAGAAAACTGCTTTTATCTTCTGCAGCCTACTAAAGGACGAAAGCCTTTCTTCGACTGTCAGTCAGCTAATGCTTATGTCACGGAATTTCGACCACTTCTTATGTTTAAATACAAATATCCTGTGCGACCATGCATTTCCGGATTTTTACCGTACATTTTCTCTTCAGAGGTATACCTTGTCCCATACGTATATCTTATTTGACGAAGCAGGATCTCATCTCCTGCTACACAATTCATTAACAAAACTGAATGACGTAGTTTCCACTGTTTTTATAACTTATCGTGGCTGACGGGTCATTTTTGGCCTGCACGTTCCGAGAGTGCCCCCCCCCCCCTTCCCCCTTCCCCTTTCCTTTCAGCAAGTGGTTCCGCTACGTTCGTCATGTGCTGTTCCAAAGAAACCCGCGACATCTGCTCAGAACAGCATCTTACCTTAATTCTAAAGTACTACGATAAACTGACCTCACAATCACCTTTCCTCAATTTGAAGGACATAGGTGTGACCAATCATTTCCTGTGAAAAGACGTGGCACGCCTCAAGTCACCTTCTAGATTTGATTGGACTTGCAATTCGATCACACTGTTTTGTGTATGCTGCGACGAGGGTACTCCAGAGTCACGGGACAGCGTTTGGATCCAGCAACGGCAAGCAACATGCAGGTATTTTGTTTCTGTGCTTAGTGTTACTCTGCACGGCAAAGACAGCAGTTTTAGCGCTGTATATTTATGAAAGTATCAGCTCAGATGTTTGTTATAAAAATGCGAGATGCCACACCCAAGTGAACAGCACAGCCCAACCCCGACAATTGTATGGAAGAACGAGGTAACGTTATCGCAGCATGAAGGGTCATCATAATGAATGAATGACTTTGATGCATTTTTAAGTATTTCTAAGTCGTGAACTTTGATAAAATAACACGAAAAATCTAGGCTTGAAGCATCATTCCTGCGTTTATGCACCCTCTGTAGTAGTAAACAACTCAGAATACGTTATTTTATACGAGGATATCAACAGCACAGTTAGTATAATCAATTCCTACGCCAAATAATTAAAATTATAGACAAAGAGATAATATATTCCCCAGCTGTCAAAACCAGTTCAGCCGACTATTCGTATTGGTAGTAAAAGTATCTGAGTAAAGAGCCAAGATCGCATCTCCTTCGGCCATACTCTCCAAGAGTGAATTTAATTACTCTATTTTGTGTGCATATTATGACGTGAATACCCCATGGCCTTATCCAGGATAAGGTGGCTGTGACTTTGTACGCATAATGTTATTCAACACATCTAAACACACACTAATGGAGGTAAGTCATTTTTTACCGTCGCGCAGCTCCATTTTATAACAAGAGCGTATTTGAAACTTCAAGAGTGTATTTGTTTGTTTAAAATAATAATAATGCAAGATGGTAAAATGTTTTACATTGATAACATAGGACAATGACAGGAGCTTGTAGGATGGCAGATAGTGATACTGGGAAGCTCTAGCGAATCAGCAGGGGCAGTCCTATCCTTCGACACTGTGGCGATGAGATGTGAACAGCAGTCGAGCTGACGGCATTTCCGGGCCCCTCTCTCTCCAGTGTGCAGCGGCCCTGCACCAAGGCAGCCAGCAGTACATGTCGAAAGCGGTATATCGCCCACAACTGATACTGCCCAAGAGAACAACCGAAAAAATGGCTAAAAGTAAGATAAATGGTTTAAAATATTCGACTAATGCCCACAATAATACTACGTGCTAATAAAAGACATGTGGATAATATTTATGCCCCCTATACTGCGCACAGGGCCATTTTATACTATATCACAAACTTGTCATGATTTCATCTGCAGTACTGGTTATATGTGATTTAAGTATATCACTTTTCGTTGACGCAATCATACCACTTTACACTGCGTCCAAGTATTTTTACAATTCCAAATACATAGGACATGCAACTCGCATGCACTGGAGAGAGTACCACATTACTCAGAATCCAAATAAACAATATTGTCGTTTACTCAGGCACATAGAACTGCTCGAAGTGTGACAGCTTCGTCTTGTCACCACATCTCTCGAGAGTGCACTATCTTTCCACTATTAAAGTATATGCAGTGTCAATCCCTCTCTCATGTCTATCGTTACATTAAGGACCTACAGCCCCTCTCTAATACATATTCCGATTAGGCCACATTTATAAAGCTTTTTTTGTGTATGTGTGACATCATGTCTCTCCCTTCCTGTGCTTAAATATCAAACTCTGGGTATTTTTTCCATGGGTCTCTGAGCTCTCTCAACGTTTAGCATAAATCTATCAGTCGTTTCGGGAGCACATGGTACTACGACTCTAATAGTTCTCTTCCTTGGACCCACTTGAAGTTTTCTAGGGAAGTGTCCAAAGCTAATGCTTATGTCACGGAATTTCGACCATTTCTTATGTTTAAATACAAATATCCATGCATTTCCGGATTTTTACCGTACATTTGACATCTTTGTACCGTTTTATCCATTTTTTTACACATTTTCAGTTTTTTCCGCTTTTTCCGTTTTTTTCACACTTCTCCATAGTCTGTATATAAATACGCGTATACAAGTGTGCATATGCTCCTACTGCATACATTACCAGCTGTTGCTTGGTATTTATATCATCCATCTGTGATACAGAGTCCAAAGCCAGCCAGAGTATTTACATATACCTGCCTGAGTGTGGTCTCTGGTGGTGCCTCGAATGACGAAAATCGTCTGATGTTAAATGTAAACTGTTCTTACCAAACACCTGCGCCATAGAGCTCGGGTGATGTTACTTAATGTAATAAAAATAAAAATTGCTATGTTATTAACATATAGCCACACTCTGATTTTTTCCATATGATGCACAGCTCAGGAATGAATCCACCTACTCAAGCGCTCTAGTTACAAAAGCAGGAGGGAGGAGAGGGTGCATGAATCTTATTAGTCGAGGAGAGAGGGAGGGAGAGGGGAGGGAGGAGAAGAGAGGAAGTGGAGAGGTGGTATTGACACTGGTAAACTGCCGGTGATTCCACAGAGGGAGGGGTGGGAGGGATCTTGGTTGTAACTAACAGAAGTTTGTAACTTGACAGGGGAAGTCCTTTTCAGTGACCTTGAAGTTAGGTCGTTATCTGTCCTCTTACTATCAGTGATAACGTACTACTTATCCAGAAGGGAGGAGGGAAGATTAGTGTATAATGTCCTGTCGTCATCGAGGCCATTAGAGGGATTATTTGAGGAATGTGGAAGGAAATCAGCCGTGCCCCTTCAAAGTAACCATCCGAGCGTTTGCCAGGAGATATTTAGAAAAATCACAGAGAACCCGAACCTGGATGGGAGGACAAGGATTTTTATCACCATCCTCCAGAATGAGAGTCCCATGTGCCACTTCGCTTGGTACGACTATCCAGGACTGCTATGTTACAATTATCGACAGTTTCCAACAAACCAGAAAGACTGCAGACCCTTTAACGGCAATACGTCAGACATCAAGATAATAGGAATTTGACAAGGGTCTGTACAATCACTGAGTAGATTTGATGTCTACATTAGCGATCTCTTACTTCAACAAGTCACGAAAATTGCCCGGTATCGGCACGGCACACCACTCTATACAAATACACGCCAATACTTTCCAGACGTTGGAAAACTCCAAAGTCAAGTGATCACGTCTATCACATAGTGCAGTGCAAACAAATCTGCTTTAAATACGGAAAAATGATAGATGTTAAATTTTGATACAGAACACCCCTTTAAAGACGCCTTATAATAATCAACAACCAATAAATACTTTGGTCGCAATAGATGAAGTAGCTAGGTATGACGTAATTAAAGGACTTTTTCGACAAGCGCATTAGCGAAAAGAGACAAAAGTGCCTCAATTTGGCGAAAGTGTCGTGCTGTCTTACAGAACACAACCAAAAGGAGACTATACAAATGCTGATATAATCATCTTGATGTTTAAGCGCTTTTGTCTGTGGTCTGTGTTTGCCTTAACAATAACATATGTTTTTGAGTGGGGTCTGCCTTTAACAAAAAACAATTTTGTTTTTTGTCCCAGACAAGTTTCACTACAGTTGCAGCATCATCAGTGCGTTCTTTATTATTATGACTGTTAAACAAAAGGAATGTTCTTTACTGTTTAAATACATATAAATATTCGTTTCTAAATTACAGGTTTTTGAAGAGCACATAAAATTGTGTATTCATACCTTCTTACTACATGTTGTGGTTTTCCTGCTGTATTACATTTTTACAGTGACTGCTATTCTTTACAGTTTGTCACCTGCAACCATATACAACGTAATGTAGCCAAAACATTTACACAAAAATTACGATTTCTAAACTGTTATTGCTATGGAGATTAATAAAATTTATGTGAAAGGTTGTGTGTGTATGTGTGTGTGTGTGTGTGTGAGAGAGAGAGAGAGAGAGAGAGAGAGAGAGAGAGAGAGCGGGGGGGAGGGAGGGAGAGAGAGAGTAGGTTTGAGGATTTATCATTATTATAATAATTATATTTATTTATTTTTCGTTTTATGTATGTGTATGCATGTATGTATGTGTGTGGGGAGGGGAGGGGGGGAGGGGGGGGGGGAGTTCTATAGGTAGGTATTATCTAATAATTCTTAGAGGGCAGAGAACACACACCTGCGAAATTTCAAAACAACCGCTAATGACATCTTTATCTGTTCAACTGTGCGCCATCTTGTTTTCACACCTTCTACTGTTCCATTGTCCGCCATCTTGTTATTACAGCTGGTAAACAGAGACAGTGACAACTCTGTACATAGAACTTGACAATGTCACCACAAATTGTCGAAGAAGTTACTGTTGCCATGGCTAAGAATGCTGCACGCAATGTGCGATCTTCATGCAGTGCACGATCTCTGTCACAGTAACTGAACATTCCATGGGCCACTTCCGAAAAATGCTGTGAACAATTGTGGAATGGTACCTCTAGTGCAGTTCCAGTCTGCTGTGGTTACAGATGGCAACGTTTGTAACATGGAAGGTAAACGTGGTATGCGATTAACAAATGGCGCCCTCTCACGTGGAAATTGAAATGTGTTTCTTTCAATAGTTTTTTCGTCTTTCTCTTCCGCATGTCTATACAAATGTTTCATTGTGCTACGATCACTCGTTTTTCATGGGGGCCCTTTCAAGAAGCGAAAGTTTAATTGTGATTACCATGTACTGTCAAGTCGCCAGAGCGATGGAACAGAAGACGCCAACAATGTACGGTGAAACCCCGAGTAGGCGACAAGGTGTTGGACGTTCGTCCCTCATCACAGAATGTGGATTTCGGAGACTTGCTCGATCTCTGGAATAGGATAGCAGTTGACACGTGGCGAACCTGACGATGGAGCACCTTACTGACGCAGGCCCGTAGCAGACTCGTACGTGTTCCCATGTAGGCGCAAAGACGTCGTTAATTACGATTGCAGTGGACCACTGAGATTTGACTGTGGATTAACGAAACATGTCGCCTGGCTGGATGAATTACATTTCTTGTTACATTAGGTTGATTGTCACGTCCCACAGGCGAACAGTACTCGAAACAAGTACTGCACGACACACGCAGGCCGACTGACGCAGTATTATGCTGTCCATGGACGTCCATGGGATCTATGGTAGTAATCGAAGATATCATGACAGCAGTGGATTCTTTTGAGTCAGCGGTGAGACAGGTTTGATGCTTTGATGCGGCCAAACATGAATTCCTCTCCTGTGGCCAACCCCTTCACTCCAGATTAGCACTTGCACCTACGTACTCCGTTATTTGTTGGATGTACTTCAGTCTCTGTCTTCTTTCTACAGCTCCCACTAAAACCATGGAAGTTATTCCCTGAAGTGCATGTCCTAACATCCTGTCCCGTCTTCTTGTCACTGTTTTCATTTCTGCGGAGAACTTTCTTATCTTCTTTCTTGTCTTACCAATACACCTAATTTCCGATTCCTTTCAGTAGCATCACAGCGTAAACGTTCCAATTCTCTTCTGTTCCAGTTTTCCCACGCATCAGTATCCGCTACCACACAAGGCTATGCTCCAAAGCATCTTGCCGGCCGGTGTGGCCGTGCTGTTCTAGGGGACTGATGACCACAGATGTTAAGTCCCATAGTGCTCAGAGCCATTTGAACCATTTTGAACCAAACAATCTTCTCAGAAATTTCTTCGTCAAACTAAGCCTTGGTTGGATAATAGTAGACTTCTTTTGTCTAGAACTGCCCTCTTTGCTTGTGCTAGTGTGCTTTTTATGTCCTTATTGCTTCGACCGTCATAGGTTATTTTACTTACTGGGTAGCAGAATTTCTTAACTTCGTCGCCCATTTTAATAACGTGTTTCTCGATACTCCCTTTCTGTTACATTTTTCGGTTTACGTTAGTCCATGTCTATACTCATTAGATTGTTCATTCAGTTCAACGTATCATGAAATTTTCTTTACTTTCACTGAGGATAGCAGTATCATTACTGAATCTTATCACTGATATCGTTTTACCGTGAACTGTATGAAGGCCACTAGCATTCCTTCATACTTAATACAGTTCCTGACGACGATGACATCTTAAAATCTCGCGTACTGTCCCTGTCAAATGGCCAGAATCTTGTTATAGTGGCGTGAGGAGCATGCTAGTGAAAACTCGTTGATGTCTTGTCTACTAAATTCGCCTTATCTGAACTAGGCAGAAAACATCTGGGATGTTATCGGGCGCCACTTTCGCGTCCACAAGCCACTGGCCCGTGATCCGTGCGCAGACATCTGGTACCACATACCTCCGGAAACCTACCAGCGACTAGCCGAATTTATGCCACATAGACCTGCTGCTATACTGCTATTCAAACTTCTGTTTCTAAGTAGGTCAGTACAGCACGGGCAACATTCGGTCTTGCTTTATCTTGTTGAAAGTTGAAGCCGCAAAGACTTCGAAGATATGGCACTGGAGTCTTCGCAGGGCACCACTGTTCAATTCCGACACGTGCAGGAAAACATTTCTCCTCCTTATACGACGTCGAACACATTCTTCTCACAAACAAGCAACATTCAAACGCGATTCCTGGAAGAGAAAACCGATGCGTAATTTTTCCTTATATACAGAAGATTGACGGTGTTGCGACGCATGCTTTGTGCGGCTACATTGCAATAGGTTAAAGAAGAAGGTTTTCATTGCTCAAGAACGTGCTCTAAGAATAATACGTGACGCTCACTCACGGTCATTTTATGGACTTCTCTTTATGGAGTCAAGTATTTTGACTACTGTTTCGCAGTGCATAGTGTGTCCCAGAAGGAAACGTCAATATCGCTTATAAATAAAGTATTGCCGTTCGGTGTGGCCGAGCGGTTCTAGGCGTTACAGTCTGGAACCGTGCGACCGCTACGGTCGCAGGTTCGAATCCTGCCTCGGGCATGGATGTGTGTGATGTCCTTATGTTAGTTAGATTTCAGTAGTTCTAAGTTCTAGGGGACTGATGACCTCAGAAGTTAAGTCTTATAGTGCTCAGAGCCATTTAAATAAAGTGTTGAATACACAAATGTGAGCTGTAAGAATATTATCTGGTGTTCACCAAAGGATGTTATGTAGGTATCTCTTCAAGGAGCTATATATATTACCTACGCTGTCACAATGCATATGTTCGCAAGTGAAATAATCCATCACAATTTGAGAAGAACAGTGATGTTTATACCTACAACACTATAGGTAAAAATGACTTTTATTACCCATTATTAAAGTTATCAGTGCCTCATAAACGTGTTCAATATGAAGAAACAAATTTTTGATCATTTACTGAAAAACATAAAATGCCTGACAGGTAGCAAAGCAAGTTTTATATCCAACTTAAATCATTATTCTTTGACAACCCTTGTTCCATTGACGAATTTATACTTAAAAACTGGTAAGAACCCAGTAAAAAAAGTGCAGAAAAATAAAAAATAAAAAATAAAACCTAACTTTTTGAATGTAGTTGCATTAGTAGTACTAAAAAAATGCTAATTAATGTTAACACTAATCATGTGTAATCATGTGAAATATTATGTAAACTTACTCATTCAGCATATTTCGATAAAAAAAAAATGGTTCAAATGGCTCTGAGCACTATGAGACTTAACATCTGAGGTCATCTCAGTCCCCTAGGATGGAACTACGTAAAACTAATCAACCTAAGGACATCACACGCATCCATGCCCGAGGCAGGATTCGAACCTGCAAGTGTAGCACCAGCGCGGTTCCGGACTGAAGCGCCTAGAATCTCTAGGCCACAACGACCGGCTATTTTGATAAAAGACTCGTTCACATGATGGTTGGAACATCTATGTAATTAACTAACTATTACGGGATATGACAGGAACAATCGTTCGAAGCAAAGTCTGGCAAATATGGTCTCTATAATGCATACCTTTCGAGCTATGAGCACTTGCTGAGTGAAAGAGATGTGTGTCACAGTAGACAAGATGAACAACGGTTCATAGGCCTTAAGTTATTTACTTTAGAGCACTGTTTACTGGCCATTTTTTCATGTTTTATTCCATACTACCACCTCTCAAAATACCGGTAGCTATGAGCTTGTAGTAAGATAGATTCGTTTCACAGTATCTAAGTGCTCTTGGCTCTTAAGGTATACATTTTAGATCCCATATTTACTCGACATTTTTGCTTCGAATGATCGTTCCTGCCAGCCTGCCAGCCTGGAACATCCTATAAGTATTCCTCCACGAAATATGCTGTATATAACCCGCAACCGTTCAAAAGGAACAGTGATGTACGGTACATAATAGGAATAGCAGAAGAAAAACTGGCATTCATTATTCCACATTAAAGATGACTTTATCCAGGAAAATAGTACACAGTGCAGCCAAAAAAAATTTAGATCCCCTAACTTATGACATAACATGTGTGAGAGAGAGCAAAGTTAAATATAAAAACAAACTGGAAAAAAATCTTCTTGACAAGATTTTTTGATTACGTAATATCATATAAAAGATGATCTGCAGAGATAACTAATTTACATCTGACAAAAGTTTTCAAACGCTCAACATTTAGTCACTTTTACATACGAATGTAAAATGAGTCGTACCACATCATTACGATTAATTGCACAAATAATTCGTGGAACATGAAACCAACTGTATTCCAGCCATTCAGACCGATTTGACGTTTGTCGCATGCCGTGGCGCCTTCCTGGTGTTGCTTCTTTAATGGCCAGCAGCCCAGCACACTCTGCATTCTGCGGTGGTTAAGCAGAGCCCTGCGTGTTGCCACAGTTCCACCTGTGCTGCGAGAGCAAGCTATCGATTAGCGGGAGGCTCACGGGCACCGATAATACCGCGTGCTGAAGCACCAGCTCTCTGTACTATTTCAGTCTCGTCAGTCAGTTAACAATCGCATCGCGGTAGCCCACGCGGGAACAGCGTGAGACTTGCAAAGGTACGAGTTCTCGAGTACACGCTGACTGACATCAGTACATTACTTGTATTATCCATCTCAGACGCTGTTTTCACCTCGTAGCAGACGACTGAGGAGAGAGTAGCGCGTAATACAGTATCACGTGGCGCGAACATCAAAGACGATGCAGCTATAAATAATAATGGCAGGACTTGCTACGACAAGTAATGTCGAAAAGAGAAGTCCAGAGCATCTGATCGGGGCTGAGGCAAATGTATAATAATAAAACAATCGATATGTCACAGATCAGCCAAAAATTATGACCGTACACTCGATACCGTGGCTCATAGTTCTTAAGGTATGTATTTGAGAGACCATGTTTACCAGAATTTTTTGTTTCGAATGATAGTACCTATCATACCCCTCAATAGTTTGCTAGTTACTTACATGTTCCACATGTCATTTGAAGGATTCTTTTATCGAGATATGTTGAATAATCAATACTTTGTTGTGTAATCAATACTTTATTTCTAAGCGATATTGACGATTTCTTCAGGGACACTCTATGTACTGCGAAACAGTAAATTACCATGGGTGAACGCCACGTGTTATGCTTAGAGCACATTCTTGAGCAATGAAAACCTTCTCCCTTAACGTATTCCAGTGCAGCCACACAAGGCATGCAGGGCTAATACCATCTATATCCTGTATTTGAGGAAAGATTACGAACCGGGTTTCTCTTCCAGGAATCGTGTTTGAATGTTGCTTGTTTGTGAGAAGAAGGTGTTATACGTTGTATAAGAAAGAGAAATTTTTGCCTGCACGTGTCGGAATGCCACAGTGGCAGGATCGTGCCCTGCGAAGAGTCCAGTGCCATATCTTCGAAGTCTTTGCGGCGCAACCTTTCAACAAGATAACGCAAGACCCAATGTTGCCCGTGCTGCACTGAGCTACTTAGAAACAGGGGCTGTTCGCCTGTTTCCCTGACCAACACGTTCTCTAGATCTATGGAAACACGAGGCCACGACCTAAGGCGAGACTGGTGCATGACCACTCCCCAGTGAATTATGGTACAGAGGCAAACCGGTATGGAGTGAGGTACCCATATATGGGACCCAAGCTCTGTTTGGCTCGGTGCCCAGACAGTTTTCGCTGCTGCGAGAGTCGGCAGCTCTGTGTGCTAAATCAACTACAAGTTCAATAAGATACTCTTTGCACTATACTGTATCGTAGAATAGGTAAAATTTTGTTGCTTGTAATACAGCCTGGTATTGAAATTTTAATGGCCAAAAATGTATTGTATCTCGTGCAGGAAAAGAGTACTCCTTACTTCGAACTCACACGTGATTCAAAGACAACGAAAATCAATATATTACATCCATAATGCTGCAGTTCAGTTGTAGGCTGAGTTTATGAACCTGGTGGTGCTTAAAAAAATATGCTACAAACACGTCGACTAGACAACATCTTTCGACACTCTGAGCAGATGAGACGCAAATGGCAGACAACATAGTTATTTATTTGTATGTTAAGTGAGAGCCTTTACCTTCCTGCTAAAGGCGATATAACATATTATGTGCGAACAAAATGTTTCATTTGAGGGAGTTGCTGAAATGCATATGCAAGCCATGGCGACTTCGATGCGGGTATGTAAGCAATGACATGTAGGCAAGGGATTAGTGTGGTATCCGGTGTCTTCCCATCATGCGTACAGCAGATACGGAAATGTGAATTATGGCGACGTTATTACCAAATGAGTTCAAACACGACCAACATGCTATTATTCTTATCTTGGCTGCCGAAGGACAAACACTGGTAGACATGCATCGGAGAATGGAAAATGTGTGTGGAGCAGCATATTTGTCGAAAAGCACCGTTGTGGAATGGTGAGCCAACACGTTCCCATATCGCAAATGTAATAACGCGGAAGTTACGCCAACTCAAGTCAGAGACACTCGAGCACCCGCCATATGCTTTTCATCTCCCTCCAAACAATTATCACGCCTTTGGTCGCTTGAAGAAGGCCTTGAAAGATTGACAATTCCCGTCGGACTAGGATATGCAGCTGGCAGCTACGGACTACTTCACCAGCAGGTCACGCTGCTTTACTAGCTGGCTATTTTCAACCTGGTTCGTCGATGGGATGTTTGCCTCTATGTTCATGGCGATTTAGCCTGATTGGCATACCGATTTTGGACTGTAAGGCCTTCGAACGGAAACTTTTTGATCGCCCCTAGGATGTCAAGCAATATTTCGATAACAATCTCTTCCGTTATCATGTGAATTCAAGATCGTGCTGCAGTGGTTTGTTCAAGGAACTGGGGATATTAACTTCAAGTTCCAAATACATTTGTTCCTTGATTAAATTTGCCAGAAAGAATATCTTCTTCGAAGTAATAGCTTCAGTTCAAGTAATCAGTACCAGGAATAAGAATTATAACTAATACTAATACTGAACTTATACACCTGTCTGTGTAGTCGGGAAGCTTGAGAGCTCGTTTTCCAAATGCCACATTCTTTGTTTACGAGGGTGGGTGGCAGCTGCCATCCCTATCCCACGCTGGATGCGCACCAAAGAACTGTAGTCCGTTAGGAGTAACCGTCAGAACGGTGTGCAAACAACAGAACAACGCCCAAACCAACAATAATGAAATAGCTCATTTTATCGTCATTACATTTCCCCTTTCTGTCAGTAAATTTCATTATTTCCATGATCTCGTTTTCCATATAAAACTGATTTTCTTTGGTGCAAAGCACAACACGTAAGTGCTGCGCTCTATGGTAATGCTAGCATAAAATACACTACTAGCCATTAAAATTGCTACACCATGAAGATGACGTGCTACAGACGCGAAATTTAACCGACAGGAAGAAGATGCTGTGATACGCAAACGATTAGCTTTTCAGAGCATTCACACAAGGTTGGCGTCGGTGGCGACACCTACGACGTGCTGACATGAGGAAAGTTTCCAACCGATTTCTCATACACAAACAGCAGTTGACCGGCGTTGCCTGGTGAAACGTTGTTGTGATGCCTCGTGTAAGGAGGAGAAATGCGTACCATCACGTTTCCGACTTTGATAAAGGTTGGATTGTAGCCCATCGCGACTGCGGTTTATCGTATCGCGACATTGCTGCTCGCGTTGGTCAAGATCCAGTGACTGTTAGCAGAATATGGAATCGGTGCGTTCAGGAGGGTAATACGGAACGCCGCGCTGGATCTCAACGGCCTCGTATTCCTAGAAGTCGAGATGACAGGCACTTATCCGCATGGCTCTAACTGATCGTGCAACCACGTCTCAATCCCTTAGTCAACAGATGGTGACGATTGCAAGCCAGCAACTATCTGCACGAACAGTTCGACGACGTTTGTTGCAGCATGGACCCTCAGCTCGGAGATCATGGCTGCGGTTACCCTTGACGCTGCATCACAGACAGGAGCGCCTGCGATGGTGTATTCAACGACGAACCTGGGTGCACGAATGGCAAAACGTCATTTTTTGGGTGAATCCAGGTTCTGTTTACAGCATCATGATGGTCGCATCCGTGTTTGACGACATCGCGGTGAACGCACATTGTAAGCGTATATTCGTCATCGCCATACTGGCGTATCACGCAGCGTGATGGTATTGTTCGCATTGACGGCACTTTGAACAGTGGACGTTACATTTCAGGTGTGTTACGACCCGTGGCTCTACCCTTCTTACGACCCGTGGCTCTACCCTTCATTCTATCACTGCGAAACCCTACATTTCAGCAGGATAATGCACGACCGAATGTTGCAGGTACTGTACAGACCTTTCTGGACACAGAAAATGTTCGACTGCTGCCCTGGCAGCACATTCTCCAGACCTCTCACCAATTGAAAACGTTTGGTCAATGGTGGCCGAGCAACTGGCTCGTCACAATACGCCAATCACTACTGTGCTGTGGTATCGTATTGAAACTGCATGGGCAGCTGTACCTGTACACGCCATCCAAGTTCTGTTTGACTCAATGTCCTGGCGAATCAAGGCCGTTATTACGGCCAGAGGTGGTTGTTCTGGGTACTGATTTCTCAGGATCAGTGCCCAAATTGCGTGAAAATGTAATCACATGTCAGTTCTAGTATAATATATTTGTCCAATGAATACACGTTGATCATCTGCATTTCTTCTTGGTGTAGCAATTTTAATGGTCAGTAGTGTATGTTCTTACATTAGTAACACTACAATACACCTGCATTCCATCTTGTGTTGCGGCGATGAAGTCGACTCCTACAAACACGTTATTAGTAAAGGTACTGGAAATGCCTCTACATTTTAGCACCGGCTGCTTGTGAGCAATTATATAATGGAAGTACTTGCGTAACATTATTAACAATTGCGAAATGCTACACAGTCTTCCGGCTAACAGAATTTTCAGAAGTTTTCAGATATTTAAAAATCTAATCAAAAGTGTCATAACGGCAAGGAGAGTTTCGGTGTATGAATGGATTTGTTCAATGAACTGATGTTAGCTTGGTATGCCTAATATCTAGGTTCGGTTCCACCCACTTCAGGTGACCATTTTTATGGGTATGAACAAAATGGAGGATTTAAGATTGCACAGAGGTTCCAATTCCACATGAAACTTAATGTACCTTCACTGTCAATTGGGGCAGCAGAGTCATAACGATAGGAGCTGGCTCGAATCCGTCGGACACAGAACTTTTCATCACATCGTTTCGGGTTCAAACACGTCACTCCTAGCTGTTGGTGAATTTGGCAGTTAACGTCTATTTTTGTGTAACCAACAACGACTATATGTGCAGGGTGTGTCTCCCGTGCATCACGGAACTTTTCGACAAGTTATTTCTACTTCAGACTTGCGCACCTGTCAGTACTGAAAAAAGGATCAGATACTTACATAGTAAATAACGGTGATCGGTGCCAGGTTCGAATCCCAGTTTTGCAAGAATATTTTCGCGTCATTTCAAGTTCGAACATCTTGTTACTGGTAAAAAATTTCGATATCTGCGTTATTAAAATTTCAATTAGGTGCTGGGTTCGAATGCTTATCCAACATTAAACTTCATGTCCCATAATTTCAAATTCAAATATATGCACATTTATACTTGTAAATGAAACCATATTTGACGCAAATCTAATGTAATTAAATTTGTCTTGAGATACTTGTGTCTCAGCTTTATCTATGGTAATGAAAGAAGCTCAAGAAATGAATTAAAATTATCACTGTGGTCGGGACTTGAACTCAGGTCCCCTTGCTTATTAGTCAGGTAATGACTAGCATACCTGCCTAGTAAGCGAGGAGATCTGTGTTCAAGTCCCGGCTGTGGTACAAATTTTAATTCCTTTCTTCAGTTTCTCTCATTATGCACATTTAACGTCTTTCACGGTTAATTCACAGGGGAAGATTTACTGGATAGGTGTCACCGTTCAGTACAAAAATTTTCCATCGTGAAATTTCAACTTAAGACTTGCCAACTCTTACTGGCCAAAAATTAGATGTTTCAGGTACTTTTAAGCCTACTGAGAAAGGACGATAGGAGCTGTGTTCGAGCCTTGGTCAAGCATGACAGCTTTGTTTGGTTAGTGCTGGCTAAAGGTGCTGAGTTCTTATCCATATCTGGAGCAAAACTCTTAGTCATGCCATTTATAGTTCAAACATGTACACAATGAGCTGCTCATGAGAATCTTAAATACTTAATGTCACGTTTTGCCAGATAATAAGAGCGATGGGTGACTTTGGAACTAGACATAAGCCATATGCCATCATGAGGACACTGAAATTACTAGTAATACAACGTTGGTGGTCAGGTTTCTATAGAGAGCTTGATTCTGTTAATAGCGGCTTTTCTAACTGGTTACTTTATTTATCATTTTATGCAAAACTACTCGTCAAGCTAACGAATCGTAATGTAGCCAGGATGGTAAAAGTGCCCACTGCGTATTTTTTGCACTGAATGTTTCTGCTGCTTATCTAGAAGTGGTCAAATTAGTTCTAATATGCGCCATCACTGTTGTCATTGAGTCTTACACAGGATACTTGTTCCATTATACTTCAGTGTAACCTTTTCTGATTTGCAGTAATGTGATGTAATGTAAGTAAGTTATATTAGTCTTGTTACCTCATTTTTATTTAGAGGAATACTTTTTTACCGTATCAGTGTTTTAACAAAGTCTTTTGGACTACAAATGTAGTTCCTTGCTGTTCGTTTCTGTCTGATAGTTTCGTCTGTGACCCAATTTACCTTCTTGTAAAATCATCAAATGATCAAAATCTATTGCAAAATGATTTAGACAAGATATATGTATGGTGTGAAAAGTGGCAACTGACTCTCAATAACGGAAAGCGTGAAGTAATCCACATGAGTACTAAAAGGAGTCCACTAAATTTTGGCTACACGATATAGGCTGTGAATTCAACTAAGTACATAGAGCCTACAATGACAAATAGTTTCAATTGTAACGATCACAAAGACAATGTTGTGGGTAGGCCATCTAAAGACTGCGTTTTATTGGAAAAACAATTAGAAGACGCAACAGAACCAAGAAAGAGATTGCCTACACTACGTTTGTGCATCCTCTTCTGGAGTATTGCTGTGCAGTGTGGGAATCGCCTCTGACAGCACTGACGGAAGACATTGAAAAAGTTCAAAGAAGAGCAGCTTGTTTTGTATTATCGCGAAATAGGGAAGTGAGCGACACGGATGTGATACGCGAATTGGGGTAGTAATCATTAAAACACTTTTTCGTTGCGGAAGGGTCTCTTCACGAATTTTTAAGCACCAACTTTCTTCTCCGAATACGAAATTATTTTGTTGGCGCCCAGTTGCATAGGTAGAAAGTATCATCGTAATAAAATAAGCGATATCAGAGGTCACAAGGAAAGATTTATGTGTTCGTTTACCCTGCGCGCTGTTCAATAGTGGAGCGGTGGAGAAATAGCTTAAAGATGGTTCGATGGACCCTTTACCAGGTGCTTAATTGTGAATTACACACTAATCATGAAGATGTAATCGTAATACGTGCTGTACATAGTTGCGAGCACTGGGCGGGGGAGGGGGGGGGGGGGCAGGTGTGTCAGAACATGGCATATAACGGAGCAATACGTGGGTTTTTGCCCTTGAATTTGCGAAGAGTAGGTCTATTGTGCCGATTCAGCGACCTGGTACCAAACATTAAGCGAAAGCTTCAACAGACAAAACAACGCATGGGTAGTAGAAAACATTCCGTCAGACGGGTTGCTTATGTTGTGCGAAGAAGTTCGTCATGAGCCCGAGTAAATCATATCACGATCTGAGACTTTTAGAGATTGATGTGTGTCTATTTCCTGTTTTGGCACAGTCGTCTTCTAAAACAATGGAGGTAATGATGAGTAAGCGCCGGCCGGTGTGGCCGTGCGGTTCTAGGCTCTTCAGTCTGCAACCACGTGACTGCTACGGTCGCAGGTTCGAATCCTACCTCGGGCATGGATGTGTGTGTTGTCCTTAGGTTAGTTAGCTTTAAGTAGTTCTAAGTTCTAGGGGATTGATGACCACAGATGTTAAGTCCCATAGTGCTCAGAGCCATTTGAACCATTTTTACGAGTAAGCCTGTGTTTATTGGCAGGAGATTCCAGGACATGAGTGTCAAACGTAGAGAGAGAGAGAGAGAGAGAGAGAGAGAGAGAGAGAGAGAGAGAGAGAGAGAGAGAGAATATAGATCATGTCATTTAATTAGTTCAAATGGTTCAAATGGCTCTAAGCTCTATGAGACTTAAGATCTGAGGTCATCAGTCACCTAGACTTAGAACTACTTAAACCTAACTAACCTAAGGACATCACACACATCCATGCCCGAGGCAGGATTCGTACCTGCGACCGTAGCAGCAGCGCGGTTCCGGATTCAAGTGCCCAGAGCCAGTCGGCCACAGCGGCCAGCGCTTATAATTAAACATTGCACTCTTGCATATCTTTCCTTGTTTTATTTAATAAAATATTTTTGTACAGTTACTGGTAATGTAAACACAGGCATTGCTATACCGGCTAACCCTCGCTTAGGTCGCGTTATAACAGAGAAAACAACTGCACATAACCTGACTTTCTTGCGAGTGTATGGGTTCATCTTTTCTTCCTTAACCGAGGGCAGGGTATATTTTCCATGCCATTATGTGAAATTAAAGTTCTTTTAGAAATAACTTCCCGTTATATCTGTAAATATGATTTTGAATTCAAATATAAGAGTGAAGAAGATTATCTATTGGAAAAACTATTTCCCCCGTCGGTCTTTGCTAGTGGACTACAACATAGTAGCCCAGCAGTAACAGTCGCCATACTAATCTTACAAGACAGGGTAATAGTAGGCTGCAGTTGTGCATTTTTGGCTCACTGTGGAGTTAACGATATATTTTGCTCGTCTTTAGCAGCGCATATTTCTGCGCTTCTGGAGAGGAACTTTAAATCATTTAATCGTCAGATTTCAAAATTATACAAAAATTTAAAATGACGCAGAATCGAACTCAAGTTCTCTACAGGTAAATTCAGCGTGCATGTTCGGCGTTATTTCGCACGATATACCCGTACAGCGGTGGATCCGGTGCAAAATCATATTTAGATTTTCTCTTGTAAGAAGGGATAGTAAGAGAAAGCACAGGAAAGGATCATTAGCAGAGTGTAGTCAAAGTTATGGTGGAGCTCCGACGGACATCCAGAAGTTGCTAGGACAGCCACCTAATGAATTGTTTACGTACAATCAATTAGAGAAGTCGAAACATTTCTCCAAGAAACGAGGCCAGAGAGCGGTTAAAAATGCATGACCAGTGAGAAGCGTGTCTTTGTGTCACCGGGATCGATTGGACGGAAACCAGAGGGTCACTCCTGCCGTGTTCGCTTGACGACCACAACCCTGTTTGCTGAAAGGTGCTCGCACTCGTTACTTTAATAACGGGAAAGAGTTGAAATGACATCCTGAAGTGAAATCACGCTGACGTACTTCAATGTCCAGCCAAAAGAAAATTAATTCTGAACGCTTCTTTGTAGACCACATTTTGTCCGTTCATAAACAACAGCCTACTTGTTAAAACTTTATTAGTTTATGCGTTTCGCGCTTAGATCATCATCAAAATATCTGCCAGAAACATCATAATTGTCACGAAAACACAAACAGAACTTAGAGATGACATTACGACGAAACACACTTAAATTTATTGACAAATAAGTTTATATAACGGATAAAAAGTATGAAGTCACATGAGTTCAGTCTTAACGTTAGTGCTCGACCACATACTGCCGTTACAAAAACTATCATTACATGCCACCGGTTAGCATAGTTTAGGGGCGTTGGGACCTAGCATTAAAAGTCAACGGAAATTGTTGACAAAATCGGTATCAGAAAAAGGGTAAAAACATAAAATAGGAGTACACTCTTTGAGATTGAATGTGTACAAACAAAACTACATAATTAAATCACGTGATCTGAGAAAGGGGCCAGTGGAAGGGGAGGAAGGAAGGACAGAGGGGACATGGTGGAACCAATCTTATCTCATACAGGTGAGAGTCGGCGACGTACATTGGCAAACCTGTTACTAGACTGTAGAAAAAGATTCTCTATACGTCTATTCATGGGAACAGCACAGCGTAGTAAATTATCTTACAAATTCTTTGTGTAAAATAAACAAAGAAGCAATAAAGAACGCTAATAATGTTTACACTAACAAAGTTACTGTACAATGAAGTAAATTCATATATTCACTTAATGGTCGCAGGCCTCCTGTGCGACTTTATGGTTCACCTTAAAGGAAAATACTTTTTCATGAAAATACCAGCAGTCCTCTTTTAGCACGAAGCAGTAATCTTCCTGTTAGCGGAACATGTCTAAGGGCGTCACTGCGGAGATGACCTGTGTTAATTACAGCGAGCAGTATCAAGAGGATGGAGAGTACTTGGAAAGATTCTAATACGATGGCATTATGGATGTGGCAATTATCAGAAGTTCGGTAATGGCTTTTTGTCCTACTCAAGGCAAAATTGGTGTATTAGCTACTGGATGCTGTCGTTTGTAACACATTAGATAGGTTCGCTGTACCGTGACAGTAATGAATGACCAGCGTATTATGCGCTCCTTCTGCAAAGCTACTGCGAGCCGTATTAATTCCTGCAGACTTACAATTCGCAAAACAATGGGATATCGATTCGCTGTCCAACAGTTAATTGATTCCTCAAACGCAGTTCCGTGACTGCTATCTCTCATCACCAATGGATTCACATACGCTCTGCTCTCAGATCTGCAGCTAACTTATTTTTTATGCGTGTACTGACCAATTATAACCACTTAACAACTCAATTCCTCTTATTTCTTTGTTGTTTGCTATTTTTCCAGTACTTCATTATTTTCTCCTTGTGATGTCTTGTCCTTCCCTACCCCCTTCCCTCCCCGTGTTGTTCCTAATTTATCTTTTTCTGCTTTTAAAGCGTTTTCAGTGTTGTATTTTATTCTAAAAAAACGTTTTTTTGTTACTTCTGATCCTTTGTTGTTTATTTCTAGTTCTTTCCTTATTCCAGTAATCCATGCTATAGTTGAGTTCTTTTTCCAGAAATATACGGACATTTGTTTCGTTACCCTGTTGTTATCCATCTGGTAGCGGTGTACAAAAACGTTAACCTTCACTTTACCATTTTTTTGATATTTTCTCTCCTGTTTACTATTAATTTTCTTTTGAAAATATGCTCGTGTTATGTCTGTAAATGTCACTCAGACGTACAAACGTAGCGGTGAAAAAGGCGATCTGTAGCAAAAACTACCTCCCCGATCTGACTGTTGCTAGTGGATCCCAGTATGACAGTAGTTTGAATCACAGGTTTTTTTGAATTTTTATTTTTTAGTTCATTTCTTACAAAAGGGGGCAAAGCAGGCGAGTATACAGCTCTCCGTTATTTTCAGTCATATCCGAGGCAACTGAGAATGGGGCCAAGGGAATTCACAGTTGGGAATATTTGGGAGGCGACACAAGTTACGACATTTGCCTCGTAAGCGAGGGGAAGCTCGAGAAAATATTGGCAGCAAACGTGATGGAGAGCGCTTAACGCCTGACGCAGCGGCAGCCCGCGCTACGCGAATCTGTGAGCCACGCGCCCGCCGCCCACGCCACTGGCTGGCTGCCAAATGGGTCGCCACTGCAAATGACCCTTCCGCTTTAAGCGAAGACTTCCTCCAGGTCGTCGTCTTACCGCTGCCTACCGACGAGCCCACAGTTTTGCTTGAATGGTTCCCAATGATTCTTTACAGTATTTCGATCATGCTTTGGCCAGTGGAATGGTCTTAACCAGTAATCGTAAGTATACATTCTAGATGTTCACAAATTTTTAAATTCAGATAAATATGAGATGCGAAATTAATAGCATTTGCTATAGAACAATTATGATTATCAACATATTTATACAAATTCTGTCGCTGTCAATAATAATAATAATAAAAATAATACCACAACAGATAAATACAGACTTTGCAAACAACAAATAGAAACAACAGATCACATCACAAGCGGAAGTACAATACTAACAAATACAGAATACACCAGAAGACATGACAATGTAGCAAAAATAATACATCAACAACTTGCCATACAACATAAACTAATAAAACAACACGTTCCCACTTACAAGTATGCACCACAAAATATACTGGAGAATGATGAATACAAATTACACTGGAACAGAACCATTATAACAGATAGAGCAACACCACATAACAAACCTGACATCATACTCACTAACAAAAAGAAGAAAATAACACAACTAATCGAAATATCCATACCCAATACAGCAAATATACAGAAGAAAACAGATGAAAAAATTGAAAAATACATCCAACCGGCTGAAGAAGTCAAGGGCATGTGGCGTCAGGATAAAGTTGACATACCAATTATACTATCAACTACAGGAGTCATACCACACAATATCCACCAGTACATCAATGCAATACAGCTACATCCAAAAGTATATACACAACTACAGAAATCTGTAATTATTGATACATGTTCAATTACCCGAAAGTTTCTAAATGCAATTTAACATATACTGTACAGTTAAAAGGAAGTCACGCTTGATCAAGGTCGGTGTCACTCTCCACTTTTGACCAGACATAACGTCTGAGAAAGGAAAGAAATAATAATACTAGTAATAACAGTAAAAATAAAAATGTCCACAAATTGTCTGAAAAAGAAATAATTGTTTCTGTGGAATTCTGTTATTTTGTGCATAATGTTTCAGCTTTCGCTACTCTCCGTTTCGCATTTTTGTGTAAGTGGGAGTTTTCGTGCTTTGTATTTTTTCGGACGAAAGTACAAGATCCCTAATACTTGTATTAGTTAACGAATTAACTTGCGGGCTGTAAATCTGACATACGTACGTTGCACCCACACAACAACTTGCGCTTATTGCACACTTCTTTGTTAAATGTTTGCTTGTAGTCAGGCTTCTTTGATTTCGTCACTTTCTTAGACAACGGATCTGACCTGGAAGTTCCTAATTCCTTTGCGGCTAACTTTTCCTGGTAATTTTCTTTTATGTTAACACTTAAAACAGATGCACCGGAGTTCATGTTGACACTGCCCAGAAAAGGTGATTCCTTCAAAGCAAAGATCTAAATCAGGATACAATCGAGAATCTGTGCGACCACATCAATCGGGTTGTTCTTAATCGAGGAACCTAGCGCAGTTGGACGAGGTGCTGGAGTCAGCATGGTTCCACATCCCTGTCGGTACCTTCCAGAACCTAATTGACTCTCTTCCTGCATGTCTCGCATCGGTCCGCACTGCAAAACGGGGTTATTCAGGCTTTTGACGGATTGTCACATTAACAGTGTATAAAATGATGTACTCCACTCTCCCGAGTCCCCTGGGCGAAACAATGACAGTTATTTTCAAATCACTAACTAATGTGTGCAACAACGCCTACTATTGCTGTTGTAGCAATGAACATCTACATCTACATCCATACTCCACAAGCCACCTCATGGTGTGTGGCGGAGGGTACCATGAGTACCTCTGTCAGTTCTCCCTTCTATTCCAGTCTCGTATTGTTCGTGGAAAGAAAGATTGTCGGTATGCCTCTGTGTGGGCTCTAATCTCTCTGAATTTATCCTCATGGTCTCTTCGCGAGATATTCGTAGGAGGGAGCAATATACTGCTTGACTCCTCGGTGAAGGTATGTTTTCGAAACTTCAACAAAAGCCCGTACCGAGCTGCTGAGCGTCTCTCTTGCAGAGTCTTCCACTGGAGTTTATCTATCATCTCCGTAACGCTTTCCCGATTACTAAATGATCCTGTAACGGAGCGCGCTGCTATCCGTTGGCTCTTCTCTATCTCTTCTATCAACCCTATCTGGTACGGATCCCACACTGGTGAGGAATATTCAAGCAGTGGGTGAACAAGTGTACTGTAACGTACTTCCTTTGTTTTCGGATTGCATTTCCTTAGGATACTTCCAATGAATCTCAGTCTGGCATCTGCTTTACCGACGATTAATTTTATATGATCATTCCATTTTAAATCACTCCTAATGCGTAATCCCAGATAATTTATGGAATTAACTGCTTGCAGTTGCTGACCTGCTATATTGTAGCTAAATGATAAAGGATCTTTCTTTCTATGTATTCGCAGCACATTACACTTGTCTACATTGAGATTCAATTGCCATTCCCTACACCATGCTTCAATTCGTTGCAGTTCCTCCTGCATTTCAGTACAATTTTCCATTGTTACAACCTCTCGATATACTACATCATCATCCGCAAAAAGCCTCAGTGAACTTCCGATGTTATTCACAAGGACAATTATATATATTGTGAATAGCAACGCTCCTACGACACTCCCCTGCGGCACACCTTAAATCACTCTTACTTCGGAGACTTCTCTCCATTGAGAATGACATGCTGCGTTCTGTTATCTACGTACTCTTCAATCCAGTCACACAATTGATGTGATAGTCCATATACTCTTACTTTGTTCATTAAACTGTGGGGAACTGTATTAAACGCCTTGCGGAAGTCAAGAAACACGGCATCTACCAGGGAACCCGTCTCTATGGCCCTCTGAGTCTCGTGGATGAATGGCGCGAGCTGGGTTTCACATGATCGTCTTTTCGAAACCCACGCTAGTCACTGAATACTTAAAACGAGTGTAGTGTACATCCCGCGTGCCCCATACCTCTCGTTGTTACTATCATATTGACTGGTTTGGCATAAATATAATAATTATGAGGGAAACAATGAACTGTGATCGCTCTCATCCAGCAGACGTGGGTTTGCTGAACACATTGCCTTACGCGTTTGTTGCTATAACACGGAAACAGTTTGCCTCCAACACGGTTTCTTATTCAGTTCATTACCGAATGGTAATTGTGAAAATATGTCAGAAGATTAGTTACAATATGACTAACGTAATATACAGAGAGTTCGTCTTAGTAGTCGTTTGGCGCTTATTATCTACTGTTTCGGCAGATATTTGCAATTTACTTTTTGCAGTGATTGGCTGGAATCAACGTAATATAATGTGTTTCATGCTGCGACACCCACTGTCGACGAAAGTATTGGTTTGTCTTTCGTTATAAACAAAGTTATTTTAAAGTTATTTTAAAGCGGTATTTCAAAAAATGTTCAAATGTGTGTGAATTTCTAAGGGACCAAACTGCTTAGGTAATCGGTCCCTACAACTACACACTACTTAAACTAAGTTATGCTAAGAACAACACACACACGCATGCCCGAGGGAGGACTCGAACCTACGGCGGGAGGGGCCGTGCAGTCAGTAACATGGAAAGCGGTGTTTCATGTGACATTTTATTGAGCGGTCCCTAAATTAGTCTCCTGCGATACTCGTTTTATCGATATGTATTTACAGGGAGAGTACAAAATGAAAAAGCCGGCAAGGGTGGCCGAGCGGTTCTATGCGCTACTGCCTGGAACCGCGCGACCGCTACGGTCGCAGGTTCGAATCCTGCCTCGGGCATGGATGTGTGTGATGTCCTTAGGTTAGTTAGGTTTAAATAGTTCTAAGTTCTAGGGGACTGATGATCTCAGAAGTTAGTCCCATAGAGCTCAGAGCTATTTGAGCCATTTTTTTGAAAAATAACCAATAAATACTCCAGGAGCGCCCTGAGCCGCGCTGACTGCTACCGCCACGTAGCAGCACTGTTCAGTCGCTCCTAGAGTACGCGTTGCTCTCCGTGATGTACTGTCTCTGTTGATACATATCGATCAAACTTATATAGCGCTTGACTAATTTGGGACCGCTGAGTCGAAAGAGCACGTAAAATGACGCTTTAAAAATAATTTTGTAACGCTTTCCGTCGACACTGGGCGTCACATGAATCACGTGATCAGTAATATTTGGTTGGGCTGACTCCAGCTACACACCGAAAAAACTAAATTGAAGTGCTGTACATATGCATTCGAAGAAAAGGAGCTACACCGTCCGTCCAAAAAGTTCTGAGACCGAACCTCTCGTATGAGCGACACCAGTGCATTAACTGCAGTGGCAGCGTGAACTTACAACACTTCAGAAAATCTGAAGAAGTAATAAATGTGTGCAAAGTTCGTCCCGCACACCTTGACTCTCGAACGAAAACAGCGACGCGTGGACGCCTGCAGCTACTTGATTGAAACGCAAAACACGGAAAATTCTTTTTCGGAAAGAAGCATGTTGGGTATCCAGACTTGGCGTTATCAATACGAACTTACCACAAAACAACGAAGTGGAGAAATTCACATGAAGCATCAACGCATTTACGACACAACCGACATTCAAGCCAAGGTGACGCACGAGTTACTCATTGTCCCAAAGAAGGACTTTTCTGTCAGTTACAGATGGTTGTATGAATGTTCTACGTGTTTTACTCATGTGCGGGGTGACTATGTAGAACACCTGAGGCTTTAAAACCAATATTTTAATTTTAAACTACCTTTTTTAAATCCTGTCTCTTAAGTTTTTGGGCTAACAGAATAGAAGCCACAGAATAAAATTAAGCGTGGCTGTCAATTAATTGGAAATAAATATATATTTCAGGAAACGTGGTAGCTTAACAAATTCGGATCTTGCAGTTCTAACAGAAACCTTCCTGATAGACAACTGGCAACATAAAGATTTCTACAATTTTCACCTAATGGCAAAGAAGGGAGAAAGAGGACGACCCATGGGAGGAATATCTATCCTACTGAAACCCTAGATGACCCCACCAAAAAAAATCATAAAACAAGAAAACAGTATGCTAGTAGAAGCAGCAAACATAAATATAATTGTAGCCTATATTAAACCGCACACAAATGCTGTAGAAATAATTGACGAAATAGTCACACTCACCAAACAATGCGACAGCAAACCCAGCATTATTGGAGGCGATCTCAACTACAGAATAGACACAGAGAACTATAAAAGAAGATTAGTCATTGAAACCCTAGAGGAAGATGGTTTCACCCTACTGAACGATAGACAGATACCTACATATATATGCCACAATGGGAAAAGCGCCATTGATATCGCATTAACAAGAGGAGAAATAAAAGGAAGTATTCAACCAATATGGCATGACTCCATCACACCTATACGAAAACACATTCCAATGAAGATAAAAATAAATAACGTCCCGTCACCACCAGCAAGAAAGACCCACCAAATCACGCAAAGAAAAATAGATAAAGAAAAATTAACAAACCAGCAAGAACAAATAACACAAATAGAAACTTTAATAGAGGAAGGAGACCTTGAAAAAGCAACAGACAAAATAGAAGACGTCCTGAAAAATTCAGTGATAGAAACAAACCCAAAAACAAGAACGGCAAAAAGATGGTTCGATGCTGAATGCTACAGGAAAGGAACACTGTTCTGAGAACGCTCTACAGATTAAGAAACATCACGACGAGGAAACGTGCAAACTATATGCAGAAGAGGAGAATTTACAAAAAACTAATAAAAGAGACGACAAAAGAATACATAGAAATAGAGCCAAAAAGAGAAGCGGATGAAGCAGAGAAACACCCATACCTAGCAGCAAGACCAAGAAGACTCGCTCATACACAAAATATAGAGACGAAGGAATGGGAAGACCACTTCAGTACGATACTGAACAAACGAGGAATCGAAACACCCCCAAAGAAAGAGAAACAACTTTAAACAAAAGAAAAAGACAATGTATGGGAACCTCTAAATGAATAATATATAAAAGAAGTAATCAAATCACTGAAGTACAAGAGAGCAGAAGGACCCGATAATATATATAATGAACATATAAAAGGTGCGAAACAGGCTCTCCAACACGTATGGATCAAACTATTCAACAAATGCCTGGAACTTGGAAGAATTCCGACCCAATGGAGACACTCGATAATAAAAATTCTCTACAAAGGTAGAGGAGACACAACGGACACAAACAAGTACAGAGGCATAGCCATGGAAAATACCCAGTTCAAGATGTATTCAAAGATAGTTACACAAAACTCAAAGCCTGTGTGGACAGTCACCTCCCAGAACGACAAATGGGCTTCAGATCTGGAAGATAAACACTTACGGCAGTCAGGCTTCTTCTGAACAACATCGACGAAGCGCTACAAAAGAAACAAATGGTCTACACAGGGTTCATATACTTTACCAAAGCCTCTGACCTACTGGAAAGAGATCTCATAGTCCGAAAACTGGAAAACACAATGGGAGAAGATAGCGTATGGGCAAGAATAATCAAGTCAATCCTCGAATACAACTTAATCACAATATCAGACAACCTCTCTTTTTTGAACCTCATTCTGCAATCGAACGGAATCTTACAGGGTGACCCAATGAGCCCTTTGCTGTACATACTTGCCACTGAAGAAGTACTGCGAATTGAAGAAAATGAAGAAGATGTATACATATATGCAAACGCTGACGACAAAGCCGTAGGATCAACAGACATACATAAGCTGCAGAAAATCATTGAGGAAATAGATAAATGGTGCAGTGAACACAAACTACACATAAACAAAATGGTGAATTTCAGAAAAGGAGGCAAAACGTCCAAGAATGCGGAAATCAACAAAAAAAATAAAAATCTCATCAGCCTTTAAATACCTAGAGGTGGCTTTGCAAACAACAGCCAAATGCTTCACAAAACATACAACAGAACGTGCAGCACAAGCAACAATGGCAATACAGGACATCCAAAACATTCACCTGCTCAGTCTAGAAACGGCCATGAAATAGATGGGATGGAGGTTATATGGAACTACCTGACAGAAAAAAAATCTAGAACACTAGA
The DNA here is from genome assembly GCF_023897955.1 of Schistocerca gregaria. NCBI lineage: Eukaryota > Metazoa > Arthropoda > Insecta > Orthoptera > Acrididae > Schistocerca > Schistocerca gregaria. The sequence continues at coordinate 300,780,566 of NC_064920.1, read as the reverse complement.
AAAGGTAAAATCGACTTATCTAAAAAGAGCACTACGTCTCTCAAAGACAACAAGATCTAGAATAGCGTACCTGCTAGCGAGAGAGACATTCCTAATTGAAGACCTCAAACTTCGATATATACACCAGGGGTTCCAGAAATCAGCTGAAGATCATGAGATCATGGAGGATAAACGAGAAAAAGTATGGCCGGAGTTCTATGGCACTGAAGCAATGACCAACCGCTCATGTGCAGCACCAAAGCTCGAACTACGACACGTCGTTACTAGATTATCTATTCACGGCTTTCATCATCTAATTTTCAAAAACAAAACTTATCACGACCCAATCACAACATGTGTGTGTGAAGTGTGCAACGAAGCCTGCGAACGATATCACATAGAACTGTGCAGTAAAAGAGTGAAAACTATAAATGAATAAGCAAAAATCTAAAATGTAAATGTAAAATACTAAGCAAAGAAACTGTATATGACTATTTGACTGCAATTTTATTAAATAAAATTAACAAACTAATTTTGCACAGGACAACAGTAACATTCAAAATGGAATCTCCAAGAAACGCTATACTGATGAGGACGTCAATGTTTTACAACAATTGAGGAAGAATGTAAAGAAACACGACTTAGCATAAATGAAACTGTTTCAGAATATGGTAGTTGATATACAGGGTGGAGAGAAATTGTGTCACGAAATTTTAACCGTGGATAGCTGACGCCAGTAGGAACCAAAGTTACTAAGGTTTTGTAGGTCGACGACGCACACTTTTTAAACTACAGAAACTTGGCGCCACGCACTCCGACTGGCTGCGGGATTGCCGGATGCTCAGGACAACGCATAGCTGGGAATGCTTTGCCTGACGAAGATCGCGATGTATCCCAGGCAGGCCCGTATGCTTGGTGGTAGCGCGCCAGCCATCATCCACTCTGGGGGTCTGGGGGCGAATCCGCTGGGGTTCCCACACATCCACTGCGGTTTCATGATATGAACCATGAACAATCCCGTCAACAACTGTTAGTTAGGGTACAGAAAGTCTTTTGCAAACTGTGTCGGCCCTGAAAAGCGCCTTTTTTGTAGCCAGGACACTGTTTACTTATAGAAGATGCTGAAACTGGCGACACAAGCTTGGTAACGACGAACGATGTTTTGCTGAACTCTTTCAAAGATTCCTGGCATTGTCCTGATGTGACTGGAGGTATGCTGAATGCAATCTATTAATTCCTCTTTGTTTATATGTGATTCGCGTCTGGATTGGTGAACTAGAACCTTGAAGTATTCTCAGATGAAAAAGTCGGGTGGCGTGAGGTCTGGTGATCGCGGGGGGCATGTCCTACGAGCACCTCTGTCAATTACCCGGCAGTCGAAGAGTTCATTTAAATATCCACGCACAGCACAACTGTTATGTGTGGGCGCCCCATCATGCTGCAACACATGCGTAGCCGTATGTCCAGGGGAACACCTTGCAGCAGGCCTGGTAGAGTTTCTTACAAAAAGTGAAGGTCACTAGGCCCGCTAAGTCGAGGAGACCGGTCCAATCAGAGGGTCACCCACAATGCCTGCCCAACTGTTGAGTGAAAATCGTTCCTGGCGTCAATGGACGTACTTGACGTGAGGATTTCCCCTCGCCCAGTAATATACGTTTCGAGTGTTGTAAAGGCCATCCCGATGGAAGGTGCACTCGTCGGCAAACAACACATCGCAGAAACCACCGGAAAAACCCTAGCCTTTGTTCATAGTCCGCCACATCATTTAGTTGTTGGACAGCGTGGAAACTAAAAGGATGCTGGCCGTCATCCCTCAAAAACTCGCAGACCAACCGATGAGTGACCCATGTCGTGTCCAACCGCGCGAGTACTTTTAGTAGGCGCTTCCTCGAAGCGCTCGAGAACAGTCTCTTCAAATGTAGCATACTGTCATGTTCGAGGTCTTCCAGCATCACCATGATATCCCGCTAACGAACCTGTTTCGCCAAGTCGCCGGTGATTTGCTGTAAACGCTTGCGGGTATTTGTGGCGTCTTGCTTGGCACCGTCGAGCTTCATGCGCATTACCGTGGCCTAGTCCATGAACAAAAACCATATCTCGTTGTTCTTCAAACGAATACTGTGCCGCCATGCTTACTGTTATGACTAAATTGCAGGTCGCAGGTGACTTGTATGAGCTCCGAAGAGAAGCTTGTGTATGAATGCCTCTGACATGAGGTGGAGACAAGCAGCAAGACCCATTCGACATGTGGGCGTATCACGTTGGGGCAGTGACGGGCCGAGAGACATTTATATGTGTGAAACGACAACCACAGCGCTGCCCTTCGGCCGACGTACGGCAAAAGGGCAATCCCAGGCCAATTAGAGCGCGTGGCGCTAAATTCCGTAGTTTAAAAATGGTGCACTGTCGACCTACACACCATTAGTAATTTTGGTTCCTATTGGCATCAGCTATCCAGGGTAAAAATTTGGTGACATAATTTTTCTCCACCCTGTATAAACGAGACCTCCACCACCTTGCAGTTAGTCATTGACTCACCTCGGTAGATGTTGCCCGCAACTGGCAACAAAACATCTGGAAGAAGAAGTTTTACAGATCAACCACGGCCTCTTAGCCCGGAAGTTTAACTAATGTAGACGCCGCCGTGAAAGCCTACACGTTAGGAAAATCAAGAATGTGTCAAACAAACGCTTTGTAAGCCACTTATTCAGCGGATGAATTACATACATATCTAAGATTCTTCCTATGAATCTCATTCTGGCGTCTGATTTTCCTACTATTTGTTTTAAGGCCGCTTCTTATAGATATCCCTAGATACGTTACGGTAGTTACTGTTTCCAACAGTTTGAATCGATATAGTGGTTGTACGGTAGTGGATTTCCTTTCGTGTGTACTCGCAATATGTCACATTTGTTTATATTCAGGGTCAACTGCCAGAACCTGTAGCATTCATCAGTACTCCGTAGATACTTCCAGAAACAGTTGCTGTTTCTGGCGTTGCTATTTTCTTATTCTCTTTGCATCATTTGCGAACAGCCCTAAAGAGATTGCGACGCCTCCTACTGGATCATTTACACATGCTGGTGTCCAAAATTAAGTGAACCAACGGAAATTGTGCCAGGTTGCCTTTACTTTTCCACAAAACAGTATAAACGGGTGATTTTAAAGCAGAAACAATGTAAAGAATACAGAACGTACACAACTGCATCATGCATAATGGTAGACAAAAATGTTCTTCGTTTATTTCCAATTTAACGGATTTGCACACACATTCCGACAACTGGTTAATGTGCTCAGTATCGGGTGTGACAATCTCTGGCAGCAATACAGGCCTGACAACGGCAGGGCAAGGTGTGACTGATGTCATCAATCTCTTGTTGAGGCAATAACCCCCCTTTTTCCTGCAGAGCTGCTCGCATGTCTTGGAGAATGATTGGTGTATGCTGACGTGATGGCAACCCGTCTCCTTAGTGCTTCCCAGACATGCTCTGTGGGATTCATGTCGGGAGAGCGTGCAGGCTATGCCAAGTGTGCAGTATCTTCTGTTTTCAAGAAAACATCGACCGCCCGTGTTCTATGAGGTCGAGCATTATCGTCCATCAATACGAAGTCTGAATACAAAGCACCTTGCTACAACCGCACATGAGGTACCTAGATCTCGTCACGATACCTGACAGAAATTAAACCTTAACAATTCACCCATACTATTTTCTGAAGAGGTGTTTGATTGGTCAACACAATCCCTGCACACAGCATTAGGAATCTTCCTCGACACCGATCTTTCTCCACAATGTCTGGGTCCCGAAATCGTGTTCCATGTTCCCTCCAGATGCAAATCCATAGAGAATTACTCTCCAGACCAAATCAGGACTCATCTGTAGAAAGAACAGTGACCCAGTGTTCGACCGCCCAGGTGGCATGTCGACGACTACACTCTAGACGTTCCCTTCTGTGAAGACGTGTCAGAGGTACACATACAGCATGTCTCCGGCAATAAGGACCACTCTGCCGAAGCCTTCTGTACGTCCACTGGATGTTGCGAGGTCATACGACAGTTACCGTGCAGTACTGAGGCAGTACCGTCGTGCCCTTACAGCCAACTAACGGTCTTTTCTTTCTGATGTCACCCGTGGTCGGCCGTGCCTTGGTCTTCGGGATACAGTTTCGGTCTCTATAAACTGTCGCTAAGTCCTAGAAAACAACAGAACGATTCATTTTAAGCCATTGGGCCACATCAGTTTCTGGCCGTTCTGTTCCCATTCTTCCTGTGGCCCTCCGTCGCAGAGTATGATAAGCGTCTTCTCTGTGCCATACTGTACCTTCCGTGACTATGTACACAGCGATTGGGGATGTGAGACTAGTTGGCGAACACTATCCTGTTTGATAGGTGCCTGATGTCGGCGTTGGCTTGGTTACCCGTGGACCACAGTGCCATCTTCTGCGCAAAACACCATCGTACCGACATCTGCTGACAGTTTATATGATTATATCGTTAATGAGTCACAGGAAGGGGAAATGGCGGTTTGTTGCTTTAATTTTGGGCACCAGTGTCTATAGGACCTGTCACACTTCATTGGCGTACTCCGGAAGTTACATCTGTCGGGTTTGTTCCGTTAAGAGCGAAGTGTTGTCTGCAAGGAGTCTTGAATGCAGCCGCAAATCTGGTCCGATGCTCGGCAAGCTCGCATTTTTTTTCACTAAGCAACAGAGCGAGTCAGTGTCAAATGCCTTCCTGAAGTCAAAGAACACTGCATCAATCGACAGCGCTGATGTCGACAGTGCTTTGGGTTTCATGGAGGAACAGAGCGAGCTAACTTTCGCAAGATCTCTGTTGGCGGAATTCATGCTGATTTTTATGGAGGAGATTTTTGTTCTCCAAAAACGTCATAATACATTAAATCGACCACGTTAAATAATGCTGCAATAGATTGACATAAACGATATATACCTATAATTATGTGCAACTACCGTAAGACCCTTCTTGAAAACGGGAATGACTTGCGCTTTTCTCCAGTCGCTAGGTACACGTCGTTGCTCCAGCGATCTACGATAAACTGCTGCTACAAGGGGAAAAAGTTCTTTCGCATAATGTCTGTAGTATCTTATAGATATCTCATCAGGTTCTGACGACTTCTCACTACAAGGCGGTTGTAGTTTTATTTCTGTTCCGCCATCAGCTATCTCAATATCTGCCATTTCGAAGTTCGTACGATGATTGAGAGGAGGGCCGTATTACGATTTTCCGTGGTGCAACATTCTCGGAAGACCGAATTCAATATTACGGCCACCTGTCTATCATTTTCCGATTCGGCGCCATTGTGGTCACCGAGTGACAGAATAGATTATGTCGAGCCGCTCACTGATTTTACGTAAGACCAGAATCTCTTAGGGTCACGAGAGGCGTACCGGCCATTATAAAAGTAGGCAGCGAATATTCTGTTGTCAGTAGTGAAGCAGTAACGGAAAACTCAGCGGCTTCGAACATAGGCAATCATTGAATGTCGCCAGAGTAATAGATCCAGTACGGATATTTCAATCCTCCTAAAGCTGCCCAAACCGTCTGCTGACTTTGTGCTTCTGATGTGGAAATGCGAAAGAACAATAACAATTAAACTGAGACCAGGCAGACCTCGTATGCTGATCAACATGTCGAGTATTGCGGAGGTTGATTGTAAAAAAATAGCATAAAATCAGGGGAAGGAATAACGCGTCACTTTCAAAGTACTACCAGCAGTCGAAGTATCACAGTGACTGTGCTTAGGAAATTAAAAAGAATGGGGTGCATGGTCGTGCAGCTTCTCGTACGCAAAGCATTTCTGTAATCAGTGCCAACCGACGCTTCACGTGGCGCAAATAAGGACGCTACTGGACCGTGGACATGGAAACGAGTGGTTTTGAGTGATGAATCACACTATACCATGGGGCAATCAGATGGAAGGGTTTGGATTTGGCGAATGCCTGAAAAACTTTACCTGCTGTCATGTGCAGTACCAACCGTGAAGTACGGAGGAGGTAGTATTACGGTGTGGGGGTGTTTTTTTTTTTCGTGTTTACGGTGAGGTTCCCTTATTGCTTTGAAAGAAGCGCTAAGTGCGGAAAGATACCAACACATTTACAGCATTGTGTGCTGCGTACAGTAGAGGAGCGGTTCGGAGACGATGACTACGAGTACGAGAATGCACCCTGTCATAAAGCACCATCGGTGAAACAGCGGTTTGTGGAAAACAAGACTCCTAAAATGGACTGGCCTCTCTAGAGTCCCGTCCTGAATCAGATGGAACACTTTTTGGACATTAAGACGTGAATGCCATGTGGTAGATAAAACTGACGTAGTATAACTATTTTATATGAACAAGGAAAAGTTAGATTATATGGACCTCATAAAAGAACTGCATGCCCTCGGGAAAATTTACGGATGTAGTTTCCTCTTGCTTTCAGCCGTTCGTAATACCAGCAAAGCAAGGCCGTTTTGGTTAATCTCATTAGGTCTGATCAGTCAATCATTCAGACTGTTGTCCCTAACACTACTGAAAAGGCTGTTGCCCCTCATCAGGAAACACACGTTCTTCTGGCCTCTCAACAGATACCCCTCCGTTGAGGTTGCATTTACGGTACGGCTATCTGTATCTCTGAGTCACGCAAGCCTCCCCACCCATGACAAGGTCCAAGGTTCAGGAGAGGTTAATTGGAAAGAAATATTGCATGACAATGCGCCATGTACGCAGTTGTTAATTGACAACACAACAGTCGACCAAAAGAGTATTATAATATAAGTTTTTCATAAGCACAGAGTCCCACATTAACTTAGAAATTTTAAGATTAAATGTTTTTCTTTCAATTCATGGTCTAAAGGGGATAGGCAGGCTGATAGCTGGTTGATGTACGGAATATCTAATAATAAATCAGTACTTAAGTATACAACTCTAAGAAAGGCGGTATATTTACAATGTGCAGCCGATATTTTTATAGATCTATATGTCGTTATTTTTCCTTCGATATGTAATGCGTTTTCTCGATATGTCGATGGCCAATAATGATATACTTTTAAAATATCGATATATCGGATTAACGAAAATTTTAAAAATACCTTTAGTCCTAGTCGTAACCAGAATACAGTCCAAATCCGAAAGCAAGTTCATCAGTTAATTACAACTCTTAGCACTGTGAGCATGTTTATTACGAACATCAATGTACGGATAGAAGAGATTTAAAGTCTGGATGAATTGTGCTGATACACTCCTGGAAATTGAAATAAGAACACCGTGAATTCATTGTCCCAGGAAGGGGAAACTTTATTGACACATTCCTGGGGTCAGATACATCACATGATCACACTGACAGAACCACAGGCACATAGACACAGGCAACAGAGCATGCACAATGTCGGCACTAGTACAGTGTATATCCACCTTTCGCAGCAATGCAGGCTGCTATTCTCCCATGGAGACGATCGTAGAGATGCTGGATGTAGTCCTGTGGAACGGCTTGCCATGCCATTTCCACTGGCGCTTCAGTTGGACTAGCGTTGGTGCTGGACGTGCTGACCGCGTGAGACGACGCTTCATCCAGTCCCAAACATGCTCAATGGGGGACAGATCCGGAGATCTTGCTGGCCAGGGTAGTTGACTTACACCTTCTAGAGCACGTTGGGTGGCACGGGATACATGCGGACATGCATTGTCCTGTTAGAACAGCAAGTTCCCTTGCCGGTCTAGGAATGGTAGAACGATGGGTTCGATGACGGTTTGGATGTACCGTGCACTATTCAGTGTCCCCTCGATGATCACCAGAGGTGTACGGCCAGTGTAGGAGATCGCTCCCCACACCATGATGCCGGGTGTTGTCCCTGTGTGCCTCGGTCGTATGCAGTCCTGATCGTGGCGCTCACCTGCACGGCGCCAAACACGCATACGACCATCATTGGCACCAAGGCAGAAGCGACTCTCATCGCTGAAGACGACACGTCTCCATTCGTCCCTCCATTCATGCCTGTCGCGACACCACTGGAGGCGGGCTGCACGATGTTGGGGCGTGAGCGGAAGACGGCCTAACGGTGTGCGGGACCGTAGCCCAGCTTCATGGAGACGGTTGCGAATGGTCCTCGCCGATACCCCAGGAGCAACAGTGTCCCTAATTTGCTGGGAAGTGGCGGTGCGGTCCCCTACGGCACTGCGTAGGATCCTACGGTCTTGGCATGCATCCGTGCGTCGCTGCGGTCCGGTCCCAGGTCGACGGGCACGTGCACCTTCCGCCGACCACTGGCGACAACATCGATGTACTGTGGAGACCTCACGCCCCACGTGTTGAGCAATTCGGCGGTACGTCCACCCGGCCTCCCGCATGCCCACTGTACGCCCTCGCTCAAAGTCCGTCAACTGCACATACGGTTCACGTCCACGCTGTCGCGGCATGCTACCAGTGTTAAAGACTGCGATGGAGCTCCGTATGCCACGGCAAACTGGCTGACACTGACGGCGGCGGTGCACAAATGCTGCGCAGCTAGCGCCATTCGACGGCCAACACCGCGGTTCATGGTGTGTCCGCTGTGCTGTGCGTGTGATCATTGCTTGTACAGCCCTATCGCAGTGTCCGGAGCAAGTATGGTGGGTCTGACACACCGGTGTCAATGTGTTCTTTTTTCCATTTCCAGGAGTGTCTTTATACCAACATCGAATATTCCAGAATATACAAATATTGTAAACGTAAGAAATTTCAACAGCCTTTCAGAAATGATGAATACTGTATATCAAATAACTGTCGGAGGCTGAGTTCGAATTTGTGACCTACAGCACGACAACTAGCTACGCGACCAGCTATGCCACATTGCATGCAGCACGATAGGAGGCAATATCATAAATTTATTCAGCCATCAGGCCACTTTCAGTTTTCGTGACTAGTTCTCTGCCACACAATGAGTATTGCGGAAGAGGTGACCTCGATTCCATTACCAGTTACGGAAGTTCATCAATAAGACATGACTGAATAACATCACTGTTATTTCCGGTGCTCAGCTGAAGGCGACTGAGCGGTGGCGGCAGATTGCGTGCGAGGACAGTAATACAGAAGTTCTTGTCGCCACCTGTGAATATTAGTGAACAAACTGACGAAAGAGCACCAGTACTGGAATATCTCCCTGCGATCAACACTACCATCACTACAGGGGCTTGGCGCTCGCCCTTAGAAAGCAATGTCGTCGAAAGACTACACAGCGTTAGCTTTAATTAGGTTTCCTGGCATCACTATACAAGAAGGCTAGGATGGTTTGTCATCTACGTTTTGGTGTAATTATTGCCTAATTTTGGGAAGTATTCAGACTGTATGGAACTGTTGTTGTCGATCAAAATACAGAAAAAGTAGACGATGAATGTTTTCACTTTGCCTATCAACACTGTTCCACTACTTAAAATTCTGAAACAGACGTGTAAAATTCAGTGGCTTAACGATCTAATGTGCTGAGATACTGTTATAACAAGATTTTTAATTTTAGAAACGGTCCAGTGAGTAATAAAGTTAAACAATATGTTCTGTGAGCGATGATTTATAATTAATATTCGCTGTTTGTTGGTTTGAGCGAGCGGCTAGTGAAAGAGAGTTGGGAAATTAAGGAAGTATAGAATCAGACAGAAACAGATGTTTAGGGGCCAATGTTGCGTGGATGATCGGGTTATGACAATGTAGCAAGATATTGTTATTTACTTTTTCAAAGCAACCTAAATCAAGATGACAACGAGGGGTTTTGAATTCTGTACTGCATACAAATCCAATGTCTCTATGACTATCCATCCGTTTTCGGGTGCCCGCATATGCTGACGGCAATGGAAACTGTTACATTTATTTCCTCGGGTTCGAACTGATACTCCAATATTTCCACGCCTGTGGGGCTTTTTAATTAAAATTTCACTCATATGCTAGCTTACTTTCAATAGAGAAAATAGCAGTTCCTACGTACGGTGTCCAGTGGCCTAACGTGACCACCTGTCAAAAGCCCGAATTATCAACTACTGCTGCGTGAACTGCACCGAGACGTGCAGAAAGAGCGTCAATGATGTTTGGAAGGGACCAACAGGGACGTGGAGCCATGCCGACTCGAGCGTTGTGGCCAGCTGCGCTAGGTTTCTTGGACGAGAACTCATAGCGCCAACAGGTTGTCCCACAGATTCTCGATTAGGTTTAAATCCGTGGAGTTCCGTGGCTGAGGGCGAAAGGTAAACACATCCTGGTGCTCTTCGATCCAAGCACGTGTGCTGGAAGCTGTGTGAAACAGTGCAATGTCTTGCTTTTAAATGCCACTGTGCCGAAGAAAAACAAACTACGTGTGAGTTTCTGTCCTGCTTTGTTCTGTTTTCGGGCGCAAAAACAACTAGGATCATACGAGCCCATGTCAGAACCGTAGAACTCGAAGATAAAAAAAGGAGTTAAAAACGACTACACGTGATGCCCGATCGACGGAAGGAAAGACAGCTAAAACAGGGATTTGGAGAAAGATTCCTAAATTATGCCGTAGAGAAACGAAGGTCCTGAACGAAAGATTAAATGTCCTTCGGCATATTGCTACGACAGATAAAAAGTAAAACGCGGTCGACATACCGCGCGTCGTTCGCTAAAATGGCCGATAGCTCAGACAGCAAACATAAATGAGAACGTAAGTGGTTAAAAAAAGGTATTTTGTTACCAAATGGCGAACCGACAAAGGTTGAGGACAATGAGAACAAAGTGTTAGGGCAGCACAGCTTAACAAGTGGCGATGGTTAAAAAAACAGTGGCCCATACGCAACCTAGCTACTCTTAAAACGATCTGCCAGCGGCGAGAGGTCCGAGAAGGGGTCGTCCAAGCCGCTGGGACGGGTTTAATTCCTAGGGGTTTGTTCGCATGAAGGAAGGAACAGTGGTGATCCAAAAACCACCTGCTGACAGACTGTAACACAGAGATCATTGGAGAGTGTGGAAGAACTAGTGGGCCGAGGTACGAGGACTGTAGCCTCAGCAGCAGCGTCAGCGACCTCGTTTCCCGCCAGACCCACATGACTAGTGACCCACGTAAACATCACAGTGATCAAACGACAGCCGGCGCTACAGTCTGGAACCGCGCGAACGCTACGGTCGCAGGTTCGAATTCTGACTCGGGCATGGATCTGTGTGATGTCCTTAGGTTAGTTAGTTTTAAGTAGTTCTAAGTTCTAGGGGACTGATGACCTCATATGTTAAGTCCCATAGTGCTCAGAGCCATTTGAACCATTTTGATCAAATGACAGCTTTCGTGAAAGGATGGACAGTGTGCAGCACACAGAGGCCTTGAGGGGCACTAAGACAGTCTGAGCAGATGACACAACTGAAAAGCTTGTGTCGCCGGATGTACTGCGTGGCCTGATACATGGCGAAGAACTCTGCTAGAAATACTGAGCAATGTTCTAGAAGCCGATACCGAAAAACGTCGGTGCCAATGACGAAGGCACACCCGACACCACAGTCAGTCCGAGAGCCATCAGTGTAAGCAAAGGTATTATCGTGAAGTTTCATGCGAAGATCGAGAAACTTACGGCAATAGAGCGAGGATTGAATAGTATTCTTGAGAAACTACTGAAGGCCGTTGCACGAAGCCAAGATGGTGAAGAGTTCACACCTATTAGGAAAGTGGCAGGTAGCTTGAAGTTAAGTTGCCAGAGCAATAGCAAAATTCGAACTCCAAGAAATAACTGAGAACAGGGACGCGCCCTATGCTGACGATCAAAGGAGTCATCGAAGTAGGAAGCATAGGATGGGTGGCCAAGCATGGCAGAGAAGCGGTACGCATATCTGCTGAGGAGAAAATCACGGCGGTATAACAGCGATAGTTTGGCAGCTTCTGCATACTGACTACCAGCCAGGCTAGTGTAAAAGGTGCCAGTGATCAAATGCATGCCACGATGATGGAGTGTAGTGAGGTAACAGAAGGCGGCCAGGTAAGACATGCTGGAGTATAAGACAGTTTTCTACAGAGCATGAGCCCCAGAAATTTCATAGTTTCAACGAACGGAAGAGCAAGAGAGACAAGGTGTAAAGAAGGTAGAAGAAACAAACTGTGGCGCCAGAAATTCATTCGGATTTTCCAGTGGAAAAGCGAAAGATATTGTTAATGTTCTACGAGTAAAGATGTCGAGACAAAGCTGAAGACGCCGCTCAAGGAGACAAGTCCGTGGTGAACTGCAATAGACGGCAAAATCGTCAACGAAAATGGAGCGGAGATGCCCAGCGAGTGACATGATACAACAGGGTAAATGGCTATGGCAAAGAGGACACTGCTCAGGACAGAAGGCTGTGGCATATCGTATTTCTAGATCAATGTGTGCGACGAGGCAGAATTAAAAAATTCTGAAGGACACGTGGAGTGCGGCCGCTGAAGCCCCACATGTAGAGACTACGTAGGATACCAGTCCTCCCAACAGCTGCCATAGGCTTTCTCCAAATCTAAAAAAAACCATGGTCACAGTCTGGGATTTCCGTTGAAAACAATTCGTGACATGGGTTGACATAGTGACATGATCTACTGCAGAAATGCGCGTTCGAGATCCACACTGTGCACTGGTTAGTAAATTGCGAGACTAGAGCCACTATACCAACCAGGCATGGATCATACGTTCCGTCATCTTACAAACACAGCTGGTGAGAGAAATGGGGCGATAACTAGAAGGTATGGGCTTAGGTATGGCATGACACTGGCTTCACACCAGCGTCTGGGAAACGTGCCCTCTGCCCAGACGCGATTGTGCATATGAAGGAGAAAGTGCTTGCCTGCAAGAGAAAGGTTCTGCTACATACGGATGTGAACATCGTCTGGCCCTGGAGCGGAGGATCAGGATGAAGTGAGAACATGTCTTAACTCCCTCATAGTAAATACTGCGTTGTACACTGGCACTTCTGAGAAAAGAAGGGCATCGCCTGAGCCGCCTCCATTCGTTGCCGATGGAGGAAGGCAGGTTGATAGTGGGTGGAGCTCGAAATCTCCACAAGAAAACGGCCCACGATGTTGGAGATAGAAATAGGGCCCGCTACAATATCATCTGCTACAGTCACCAAGGAAATTGGGGATACGGTCAGGAACGAAACTGGGGAGTGTATCTTGGTCCCAGAGAGCCTTTCGAGTTTGCCCACACATCGGAAGAGGAAGTGGAACTATTAAAAGAACTGGTAAATTAAATCCAGCTACCTTTTTGCTATCCCGAAGAACGCGAGGACACTGCGCATGCACTTGTTTATAACGAATGAAGTTCGCCATTGTAGGATGAATGTCAAAAACGCGTAGAGCACGTCTCCGCACGCGAATTGCGTCGCGCATCGTCTCAGTCTACCAAGGGACCAGGACATGTCGTGGTAAAGAGGAAATGCGAGGAATAGAAGGTTCTGCGGCGGTAAGGATAACGTTTGTAAGATATTCTACCCTGTCAGTAATTGGGGGAATGATGTTCATCGAAGGTCACCAGGGTGTAGTAAAGCCTCCAGTCGGCCTTAGAAAGCTGCCATTTGGGTGTGCTTGTAGGTGGGGTAGGAGTCAGCAAACGGATAGCACATGGGAAATAGTCACTCGAATACGTGTTAGAGAGAATGGACCACTCGAGACAATGGGCAAGCTGTGCAGTGCAGTACAGAAGGATAGGTCCAAATGGGAGTAGGTGTGCATGGAGTCTGAAAGGAGTGTAGGTGCTCCTGTTTTAAGACAGATAAGGTTAAGGTGATTGAGATGGTCAGCAAAGAGGAGACCTCTCTGACAGGTTCTGGGAGTGTCCCAAAGGGGATGGTGCACATTAAAGTCAAAGAGCAGCAGAAAAGGGTGAGGGAATGGCCAAATAAGCTGGAGGTAGTCTTCCCTGGTGACAATGAATGACGGACGGTTGTAAACGGAACAAAGGGAAAAAATGAAGGGAGGAAGGAAAATGCGGACTACAACAGCATTAAGCCGGGTAGCTAGGGAGATGGATTGACTGTGAACATCATCCTGGATGAGCAGCATGACTTCTCACGAGATGGAATGCCGTCCTTGGGGAGAGGATCAAAGAAGAGAAGAAATGAGAGAGCTTAAAGCAATCGTGAAGACTCAATTTTGTTTTCTGGAAACAGAGAACAAGTGGATACTGTGATTCCAAGTGCAGCCATAATTCGTTGAAATGGTTCAAATGGCTCTGAACACTATGGGACTTAACTTCTAAGGTCATCAATCCCCTAGAACTTAGAACTACTTAAACCTAACTAGCCTAAGAACATCACACACATCCATGCCCGAGGCAGGATTCCAACCTGCGACTGTAGCGGGCGCGCCGTTCCAGACTGTAGGGCCTAAAACCGCTCGGCCACACCGTCCGGCCCATAATTCGCATTTGTTGGATCCAAGGCTGTGAGCGTGCCATTGCAAGAGATTCATGACAAGTAACGGAAAGGAGGGAAAAATGAAGGAGTGTCACCTTTCAGGAGCGCACAGGGAGGAAGAAGAAAAAGAAGAACTTCAGAGGCCGTAGCGGAGGAAGAATAGGAGAAGGTGAACGAAGAAAGAAAAAAAGGAACGAAAAACAGTGGTGAGAGTTTTCTAATGTCGGCTACTGAAAATGCGGAACACATTTCTAAAAACATCCCAGACATGTTCCCGAAGACAGGGGAAAAGGAATAGCAAGAGGCATAGAAGGGAAAAAATGCTACAAAGGCTGGGGCCCAGTGGTAGTCAAGCACGAAATCGCCAAAGAGTGGCGAGCCCACTGGGGGGCTGCATGTAGGTGTGGACACGGTGCCCAAGGATAGAGGTATACTTCTATTGATCCAATGTGCCTTCCAGGAGACGAGATCACTAAGAGAATGTCATGGAAACATTCACCAGATCATAACACTCCGTGGTCCGGTCTGGAGTTGGAAGGTGTTTGCTTTCGGACGTTTCACGCCGTACGCGCCAGCGACCTTGTGCCCGATGAACCATAAATATGATTCATCAAAAGAGGCTACCCGTCGCCACTCAGTGGATGTCCACTTGCGGTAATGGCGTGCACATACCAGCCTTCGTCGCAGATGAACAGCAATCAGAATGGGTGCATGAAAGTGAAGTTCGCTGAACGATTGTTGAGGAGACATTTTTGGTAGCCCATTGGTTCATCTGGGCGGTCAGTTCGTCAACAGTTGCATGTCTATTCTCCCGAATACGTCGTTCATCCCTGTCATCTACGGTTGCCACGGCGCCGGTTTCTCATAGCGCCATTTTACTATGGACGGTATACTTTAACCACGGCGGCACGCAAACAGTTTACAAACTTGGCCGTTTCAGAAATGCTAATGACCATGCCTTTTGGAGTGAGATAAATCCCTCTGTTTCAGCATTACGACAGCGCCTGCACTGATTTCATCGTCTCTCTAGCGTCTACCCTTGCAGAGTTAGTGCTGCCACCTTCCATCTGTGAGTGGTTATTACACATTGACTTAGAACACAGATCAGTGTCACATTAGTGCGAGTAGACCGTTTATAAAGAGAGGTGTGAGATTGCAACACAGATTTCCCAGTGGATGCGCACATGCAGCTCGGGCCGGCCCCTGCAGCCGATTTGGCGGTCATGTGTGAATGAGGAGTGCTTGCCTGTGTGTTTGAATGCTGGGTGCTTCTCTTTTTACTGATTAAGGCTGTGGCCGAAAGCTGTATGTAAGTGTCTTTCAATTGTGCCTTTCTGCAGCTTAACCTATCTTCTTTATAGTACTAGCAATCTATGTTTTCTATATTGTTGTCATCAAATTTCGGACTTTGGTAAAGTTGTAATCATTGGCATGAGGGACAGGGGAGAGTCATAGCGACAGATCGCATAACTGGCTGTAGTGGAACGACTGCAGTGTCGGCCTAACCGCCGTCTGCTTCACGTCTGCTGTGCAGCGAGCTACCTTAATTTAAGTATTAACTGTATTTTTCTTACTTGTTACTTCTTCTTCCGTGTGTTTTTGCTTTTAGGAAGCTTTAATTGTCGAGTGCTATTAATAGTCTTCCATAGACTTCGCGTTTGTTCTGAATACAGTCAGAGAGAGTCCCTTTAGTCAACCATAGTTCCAGCAGTGCTAGTGTTTTCAATACAGTCCAGAGACAGACAGTGCTATTTTCATTATTTTCTACAAGAAGTGGCTAGCAATCACAGTTTAGTCAATAATCAGCCGCCTTTAGTGAATTAGCAGTCTAGTTGATTAAGTCTCTTCAGTAAATTGATTCCTTAGGATGGATAGGATGTGTGACTGCTGTGTACGGACGCAGGAGGAGCTGGCCACTCTTCGCGAACAGCTGAGCGTGTTGATGGCCGCGGTCAGCCGTCTTCAGGCTGCTGCCTCGGAGTGTAGCGGCAGTGGGGAGTCTGATGCGTCGCAAGGTACACCCCCAGGTGTTACATGCTTCACCCACTGTCCCTGCTGTCGAGACATCTTCGCGGGTACCGGGAGTGGATGGGCCACCCTCTCCCCAAGGGGAGTGGCGGGTTCAGCGGCGTTCGCGGCGCAAGAGGCAGAGGGTCAATGTGGAGGCTGGCCGTGTGGCATCGCCCGCTCTGCCTGTGAGTGGACATGTGGCTGCTCCTTCAGCAAGGTCCGAGCAGGCACACGGGGGGAGGGGTTTATTAGTTATTGGGAGCTCCAACGTTAGGCGGGTGATGGAGCCCCTTAGGGAAATAGCGGAAAGGTCGGGGAAGAAGGCCAGTGTTCACTCTGTCTGCTTGCCGGGGGGGTCTCATCCGAGATGTGGAGGAGGCCCTACCGGCAGCGATACAAGGCACTAGGTGCACCCGACTGCAAATTGTTGCTCATCTCGGCATCAGTGACTCCTGCCGTCTGGGTTCAGAGATCATCCTCAGTTCGTACAGGCGAATGGAAGGCTTAAACCAGAGGCTCAGACGATTCTGCGGAGAGCTGGGGTGCAAATTTGTCGACCTCCACTATCGGGTGGAGAAATGTAGGGTCCCCCTGAATAGGTCAGGCGTGCACTACAAGCCGGAAGCGGCTACAAGGGTAGCGGAGTACGTGTGGAGTGCACATGGGGGTTTTTTTGGTTAGAGAATTCCCTCCCTACGCCCGACAAGACGCCTCCTGAGACGCGGCAAGGTAGGAGTAGGCAAAATGCAACAGGGATTAACAACATTAATGTGTTAATAGTAAACTGCAGGAGCGTCTATAGAAAGGTCCCAGAACTGCTCTCATTAATAAACGGTCACAACGCCCATATAGTACTAGGGAGAGAAAGTTGGCTGAAACCAGACGTAAACAGTAATGAAATCCTAAACTCAGATTGGAATGTATGCCGCAGAGACAGGCTGGACAGTGAAGGGTGAGGCGTGTTTATAGCGATAAGTGCAATAGTATCGAAGGAAATTCACGGAGATCCGAATTGTGAAATGATTTGGGTGAAGGTCACATGATTATTGGATGTCTCTATAGGCCCCCGGGCTCAGCAGCTGTTGTGGCTGAGCACCTGAAGAATAATTTGGAAAATATTTCGAGTAGATTTCCCCACCATGTTATAGTTCTGGGTGGAGATTTTAATTTGCTGGATATAGACTGGGAGACTCAAATGTTCATAACGGGTGGTAGGGAAAAAGAATCCAGTGAATTTTTTTAAGTGCTTTATCTGAAAACTACCTTGAGCAGTTAACCAGAGAACTGACTCGTGGCGATAACATATTAGACCTTATGGTGACAAACAGTCCAGAACTATTTGAAACAGTTAATGCAGAACAGGGAATCAGCGATCATAAAGAGGGTTACTGCATCGATGATTTCAGCCGTAAATAGAAATATTAAAAAAGGTAGGAAGATTTTTCTGTTTAGCAATACTGCAAAAAAGCAAATTTCAGAGTACTTGATGGCTCAACACAAAAGTTTTGTCTCAAGTACAGATAGTGTTGAGGATCAGTGGACAAAGTTCAAAACATCGTACAATATGCGTTAGATGAGTGTGTGCCTAGCAAGATCGTAAGAGATGGAAAAGAGCCACCACATGGTGGTACAACAACCGAGTTAGAAAACTGCTGCGGAAGCAAAGGGAACTTCACAGCAAACATAAACACAGCCAAAGCCTTGCAGACAAACAAAAATTACGCGAAGCGAAATGTAGTGTGAGGAGGGCTATGCGAGAGGCGTTCAATGAATTCGAAAGTAAAGTTACATGTACTGACTTGGCAGAAAATCCTAAGAAATTTTGGTCCTATGTCAAAGCGGTAGGTGCATCAAAACAAAATGTCCAGACACTCTGTGACCAAAATGGTACTGAAACAGAGGATGACAGACTAAAGGCCGAAATACTAAATGTCTTCTTCCAAAGCTGTTTCACAGAGGAAGACTGCACTGTAGTTCCTTCTCTAGATTGTCGCACAGATGACAAAATGGTAGATATCGAAGTAGACGACAGAGGGATAGAGAAATAATTAAAATCGCTCAAAAGAGGAAAGGCCGCTGAAACTGATGGGATACCAGTTCGATTTTACACAGAGTACGCGAAGGAACTTGCCCCCCTTCTTGCAGCGGTGTACCGTAGGTCTGTAGAAGAGCGAAGCGTTCCAAAGGATTGGAAAAGGGCACAGCTCATCCCCATTTTCAAGAAGGGACGTCGGACAGATGTGCAGAACTATAGACCTATATCTCTAATGTCGACCAGTTGTAGAATTTTGGAACACGTATTATGTTCGAGTATAATGACTTTTCTGGAGACTAGAAATCTACTCTGTAGGAGTCAGCAAGGGTTTCGAAAAAGACGGTCGTGTGAAACCCAGCCGCGCTATTCGTCCACGAGACTCAGAGGGCCATAGACACGGGTTCACAGGTAGATACCGTGTTTCTTGACTTCCGCAAGGCGTTTGACACAGTTCCCCACAGTCGTTTAATGAACAAAGTAAGAGCATACAGACTATTAGACCAATTGTGTGATTGGATTGAGGAGTTCCTAGATAACAGAACGCAGCATGTCATTCTCAATGGAGAGAAGTCTTCCGAGGTAAGAGTGATTTCAGGTGTGCCGCAGGGGAGTGTCATAGGACCGTTGCTATTCACAATATACATAAATGATCTGGTGGATGACATCGGAAGTTCACTGAGGCTTTTTGCAGATGATGCTGTGGTGTATCGGTAGGTTACAACAATGAAAAATTGTACTGAAACGCAGGAGGATCTGCAGCGAATTGACGCATGGTGCAGGGAATGGCAATTGAATCTCAATGTAGACAAGTGTAATGTGCTGCGAATACATAGAAAGATAGATCCCTTACCATTTAGCTACAAAATAGGTCAGCAACTGGAAGCAGTTAATTCCATAAATTATCTGGGAGTACGCATTAGGAGTGATTTAAAATAGAATGATCATATAAAGTTGATCGTCGGTAAAGCAGATGCCAGACTGAGATTCATTGGAAGAATCCTAAGGAAATGCAATCCGAAAACAAAGGAAGTAGGTTACAGTACGCTTGTTCGCCCACTGCTTGAATACTGCTCAACAGTGTGGGATCTGTACCAGATAGGGTTGATAGAAGAGATAGAGAAGAGCCAACGGATAGCAGCGCGCTCCGCGTTACAGGATCATTTAGTAATCGCGAAGGCGTTACGGAGATGACAGATAAACTACAGTGGAAGACTTTGCAAGAGAGACGCTCAGTAGCTCGGTACGGGCTTTTGTTAAAGTTTCGAGAACATACCTTCACCGAAGAGTCAAGCAGTATATTGCTCCCTCCTGCGTATATCTCACGAAGCGACCATGAGGATAAAATTAGAGAGATTAGAGCCCACACAGAGACATACCGACAATCCTTCTTTCCACGAACACATCGAGCTGATTTTGGTAAAGAATATCCTGTTGCACATCACGAGCTTCACTTCGAAACTATTTATTTTTGGTACTGGAATTGGAGCATATAGCCCATTATTAGCAGCTTATGCTGTGCACGTCTACACCAAGTGAAGCGTCCGCCATGCATAAAATCTTTACGCTGGTTAAAAATGATGTGGACCTCTGCGGTACACAGGTGGTGGGATATACATGTCGTAACTGCCAAACGCTAGCTGGCTAAACAGTGATGTTTTATCGCACACTGCTCAATAACTAGATCGTTGCTGGTATTCTTTTTATTACAACCAACTCCCTTCTCTGTTTCTTAGTATGCTTGTATTACTTTCATTACTTGAGTAAAATTAGTAACATTTTTGTTTATTCTTCGTTTTTTTACGTTATTACGTAACGTATAACCAATTACAAATCATTTATACGTAAAAATTAGGTACAAATGCACGCATAGTGGAAAGGTGGTGTATAGAATTTGAGTATTCCATATATGACTGAAATCGGTTACGATTGTCATCATACTGTAAATGTGATTTAGTCTCCGACGAAAGGAAATGTATAATGCGTGAATCATTCTTTACATATAGAGAATTTCGTATTTTCCAGAAAATTAATTCGTCTAAGGTGATAAAACGTTGCTATCATCCGCGGTCAATCTGCCAACTGCAATCGGGAAAATTTTACGGGCACGAGAAAAGTATAAAGTGCGTAATTGTGCACCAGATAATGGTACAAAGCTGTCTTCGAAGTGTTGGTTCAGAAAGCGTGCGCATTGCCCTTCTTTAGCGGTACCTGCTATGTACGGAAACGATTATTTTTAACGAGGTTTAATACAATCCGGCTGCCAACTCCACCGTGATCGTCTCCCGGTCACAGTTCTGACGTCAAATGTTCGTACAATGCGAAGTGCAGAGAAGCCGGAATGCTCTTAGAATAGGTGACTGTCGAGCAACTCCACGACTTTAACAGAATGACTTTTGGTATGTCCAGTCGTCATCAGTTGCTTGTACAGGGTGGGGCAAATAAAACTGGCCGGGACGAGTGGATACGATTGGACGTGAATGTTTGCATACAACCACACCCCATGACAACAAAGTGCTGCAAACGGTGTGATCACTTGTTTGCTGAGAAATTTAATGGTGTCAAAGTGCGAGTAAAGAGTGCCATGGAACGCTTAGTCCGGAAATGGCGTCAGACAAGATCGGTTTGAACAAATCACAAAACATTCCGAAACGTGCCCACACATCATAAAATGTGACTGCTGTTCACCAGAAAATGCTTCAGATTCCTACCGAATCAACCCGACGCCTGTCGTAAGAGACTGGCATTGCATGTCGATCATGCAGACGAATATCTCACATGGACCTGTACGTGCATCCCTGCCGAATGTCTGTTGTTCATGCATTAAAACCAGTAGATGCTCCTCAGCGCTTCCAGTTTTGTGAGTGGCTGTTCACTGCGATAACAATGAATGGCTTGGAAATGGAACTGTTCTTTATGTCTGATGAAGCCTGGTTTCACCTGAGTGGTGATGTCAATTCGCAGATATACAGGTGTGGGCAGCGGAGAATCTGCATAACTTCCGCGAAATAACATTACATGATCAGAAGGTTGTCGTTTAGTATGCAGTGTGTGTACACCCGTAATTGGTCCCGTCTTCTTTCATTTGATGCTGACTTCGGCGCGTTAAATTGCCAAAGTTTTGAAAGCATCTGCGGCAGCATTAACGGAGGAGGAGAAGACCTACAATTACTTCCAACAGGATGGAGCAACTGCCCATACAGCCGGCCGAGCCTTGGTGCACATGCACACAGTCTTCACACCTGACAGAGTTTTTAGATGAGGTCAGTCTGGTCGCGGCCCTAGCTGACGACCCAGGTCACCTGATCTGTCAGTGTGCGATTACTTTGTCCGGAGAGCTCTCAAATCCAAGGTGTATCATAACAACTCTCATACTAAAACTTCCTGGCAGATTAAAACTGTGTGCCCGACCGAGACTCAAACTCGGGACCTTTGCCTTTCACGGGCAAGTGCTCTACCATCTGAGCTACCGAAGCACGACTCACCCCCGTCACTAACAGCTTTACTTCTGCCAGTATCTCGTCTCCTACCTTCCTCTCGTCTCCTACCTTTCCTCCCGGAAAGCAGTGCGTTAGACCGCACGGCTAACCGCATTATGGAAACTCTCATACTCATCACGAACTGCAGCTGAACATTTCGAATGAGACTACAGGGATTCCTACAGGCCATCATAGATCCGTCTTCAGCAGTTTCCTGACAAGGGCATAAAAGTGACAAAGATAAATGTTAGTCACTTTTAGCATCTGCTATAATCAGGTTACTACTATATTTCCTTTCCTATCCTGGAACACTGTTCTCCGGGCTACTTTTATTTGCCTCCCCCTGTGCTACCTGGCATACAGGCACGTGATTCACACTACACATGGCCAACGGGACGTATTTGTGCTGCGTCATTTTCTCTTACATCCTGAACAGCACTATACAGGGTGGTCCATTAATCGTGATCGGGCCAAATATCTCACGAAATAAGCGTCAAACGGAAAAAACTACAAAGAACGAAACTTATCTAGCTTGAAGGGGGAAACCAGATGGCGCTATGGTTGGCCCGCTAGATGGCACTGCCATAGGTCAAACTGATATCAACTGCGTTTTCTTAAATAGGAACCCCCATTTTTATTACATATTTGTGAAGTACTTAAAGAAATATGAATGTTTTAGTTGGACCACTGTTTTCGCTTTGTGATAGATGGTGCTGTAATAGTCATAAACATATGGCTCACAATTTTAGAACAGTTGGAAACAGGTAGGTATTTTAAATTGAAATACAGGACATAGGTACGACTGAACATTTTATTTCGGTTGTTCCAATGTGATACATGTACCTTTGTGAACTTATCATTTCTGAGAACGCATGCTGTTACAGCAAGATTACATGTAAATACCACATTCATGCAATAAATGCTCAAAATGATGTCCGTTAACGTCATTGCATTTGGCAATGCGTGTAACGACATTCCTCTCAACAGCGAGTAGTCCGCCTTCTGTAATGTTCGCACAGGCATTGACAATGCGCTGACGCATGTTGTCAGGCGTTGTCGGTGGATCACTATGGCAAATATCCTTCAACTTTCCCCACAGAAAGAAATCCGGAGACGTCAGATCCGGTGAACGTGTGGGCCGTGGTACGGTGCTTCGACGACCAATCCACATGTCATGAAATATGCTATTCAATACCGCTTCAACCGCACGCGAGCTATGTGCCGGACATCCATCATATTGGAAGAACTTCCCCATTCTGTCATGCAGTGAAATATCTTGTGTAGTAACATCGGTAGGACATTACGTAGAAAATCAGCATACATTGCACCATTTAGACTGCCAACGATAAAATGGGGGCCAATTATCCTTCCTCCCATAAGGCCGCACCATACATTAAACCGCCAAGGTCGCTGATGTTCCACTTGTCGCACCCATCGTGGATTTTCCGTTGCCCAATAGTGCATATTATGCCAGTTTACGTTACAGAACGCGTGCAAAAAAATCTGTCATCGTCCCGTAATTTCTCTTGTGGCCAGTGGCAGAACTGTACACGACGTTCAAAGTCGTCGCCATGCAATTCCTGGTGCATAGAAATATGGTACGGGTGCAACCGATGTTGATGTAGCATTCTCAACACCGACGTTTTTGAGATTCCCGATTCTCGCGCAATTTGTCTGTCACTGATCTGAGGATTAGCCGCGACAGCAGTTAAAACACCTCCTTGGGCATCATCATTTGTTGCAGGTCGTGGTCGACGTTTCACATGTGGCTGAACACTTCCTGTTTCCTTAAATAACGTTAACTATCCGGCGAACGGTCCGGACACTTCGATGATGTCGTCCAGGATACCGAGCAGCATACATAGCAATTTGATCACAATAGTATATACATCAATAGGATACCGACCTTTTCCGCAATTGGTAAACGGTTCATTTTAAGACGGGTAATGTATCACGAAGTAAATACCGTCCGCACTGGCGGAATGTTACGTGATACCACATACTTATACGTTTGTGACTATTACAGCGCCATCTATCACAAAGCGAAAAAAGTGGTCCAACTAAAACATTCATATTTCTTTACGTACTGCACGAATATGTAATAAAAATGAGCGTTCCTATTTAAAAAAAAACGCTGTTGATATCCGTTTGAAATATGGCAGCGCCATCTAGCGGGCCAACCATAGCACCATCTGGTCTCTTGAAAGCGTAAAAATTTTAAAGTCATTCAATTAAATTAAAATATACTGCCAGTCGTGTCACATATTGTGATACTCGAAAATCCACTCTTCAGAACTTATAGAGTACTTCCAGTTGACCTAGAATCATGCAAATTGCAAAGACGCACAGTTTCGCACTGCGAGTAAAGGAAAATATCGGAAAATTGTTACTTTGTAATTATATCATAGGAATAAATATTTTTGTTATTTTTTTTATCCGTCTGTTTTTCTGTCCGTATGTTAAGATCCCATTTTCTCTGGAAAAGGTAGGCGGATCATGTTCAGATTTGTGTCACGTACCAAAGCCTGAAATTCCTTGGTGGGATAAAACATTTAGGCTTCTAATCAAATCTATCAAAAGATTAGGTCATTTATGTCACATATTCTGAAATTCGCAAACTCACGCATCAAAACCTATAGCGTACTTCCCGTAGACCTGGAATCATGAAATTGGGTGAGATGCAAGGTTTCAGAGTACAAGTAAAGGAAAAAAAAATGATAAATTCTTAATTTGTGATTATGTGACACGAGCAAATATATCTTTTGACATATTTTATCCGCATGTCTGTTTGTACGTCTGTTAAGACCCCGTTTTCTCATGAATAAAATGGCGTCTCAAATTAAATTTATTCCACTTACTAAAACCTATGGTCCCTTTGCTATGTAAAAAAAAAAAAATAAACTGCCAAGTCAATGAAATCAAAAGATTTGGTCATTTATGTAACATATTTTGATCCTCGCAAACTCACTCATCGAAACGTGTAGCTTATTGTATTGTATGGAGCTAATTATGGTGTACCCGTACGTGGAGAAATTATGAAAATATTAGCACAGCAATCACCGATATAGTGTAACTGAGGCGAAAAAGGGAAACCAGCCCGCATTCGCCGAGGCGGATGGAAAACCGCCTTAAAAACCATCCGCAGACTGGCCGGCTCACCGGACGTCGTCACTAATCCGCCGGCCGAGCGGTTCTAGGCGCTTCAGTCTGGAACTGCGCAACCGCTACAGTCGCATGTTCGAATCATGCCTTGGCCATGGGTTTGTGTGATGTCCTTAGGTTAGTTAGGTTTAAGTAGTTCTAAGTTCTAGGGGACTGATGGCCTCAGAAGTTAAGTCCCATGGTGCTCAGAGCCATTTGAACCAGTTGAACTAATCCGCTGGGGGGATTCGTGCCGGGGACCGGCACGCCTTCCCTCCCAGAAAGCAGTGCGTTAGACCGCATGGCTAACCGGGCGGGCAACGTATCCCCGTTAACGGAGAATTATGAAATTTTGCAAGAAGCAAGGTTTCACGAAAAAAGTAAAGCAAAAAATCTGGATCTTTTTAAAATTATAATCATATCACACAAAAATCTCTTTCTGCCATTAAAACATCCATTGCAATCATCATCCGCCAAAACCATAACAGACGAATATTACTGAATGCGAACGTAAAATGTATGTTGTAGTCATGTTTTAGCAAGTAAAAAAAGTATTTTATTAAATCTGCTATATCTACATATACAAACTTAAGTCCCGTGCTCGCTTCTTTTTACATGTAGGAGCTAGTCTGAGGAACTATTGTAGAGATTCTAATGCGGTCTCGGAACTCGGGGGACCGACATCTTTCCAGTATCTATATCGCAAAGAGGCAAAACTCGTTGAGATTCTCGATCTCGAAGATGGATGAACTATATAAATCTACACTTAATTAAGTTTACACGTAACTATTAGTTTGCGAGTCGAACTCGCACTTGGCCAATTTTATTTAGTAACTGTTTTCTTATTTAAGAAAATATTCTTGCAAATAATATGAGACATAGGGTGTTTCGTGTCAGCCATACTCTAATATTTATCTTAAGAGCTTGTCTAAATTACAAATGTCCTGCAGCAAGAGATATGGTTGAAGAAACTGTGATCATGCTTCACTTGCTCCCTTTCATCGAGCTGAACACTTTATGTAAAGACCGCTGTGGTTCTGCCGGAACGCGAAGTACTTTTTTTGCGCGTCGTTTTCATAGTTCGGATATTTTCCAGAGTGACAGAAAGACAAATCTGCACAAAGTTTCCGTGAAAACCGCCTGTTACATATTCAACAGTCGCCATGAGTCGGTTATATTTATCTTCCCAGCCAGTAATTCTCCACAGCAGTGAGCGCGAGTCCCTTAAACCCTCTCCCCACAGTTTAGGCTGTGTGCGCACTGCAGGTCACATGTAGATAAGCTTTCTTACAATTAACATTAAATAACGTTAACCTAAATATCTACATAATGAAATTGATGAACCGTATTTTTGAAACTCACCTCATTAGTACTGATCAAATATAACTCAAAATCTACATAACTATTTTTTTTGTTCTGTTTTCCAAGTGATTCGCGAACGTGACGTATTCTACTGTTATAGCAAGGAATCTGTTTTCTAAGCAAATGTTGCAGAAGATGTGCTACCATGCACACTGTTATGTAAATAGATGTGTAAGAGTAACTGAAATAGCCGCTGGATTTGGTTTTTATTCGCAAAATAATTGCTCCAGCTGCCATAGGTTCTCGTAAATAGAGAATCACTCATTTGATACTTCGTGAGCCATAACAATATATATAGGATAGTTCTCTGGATTCAAATACAGACAGGACACAAAATTCAATAACAATGGAATAAAAAAAAGACTCTGAGCACTACGGGACTTAACATTTGAGGTCGTCAGTCACTTAGAACTATTTAAACCTGACTAACCTAAGTACATCACACACATCCATGCCCGAGGCAGAATTCGAACTTGCGATCGTAGCGATAGCACCACTCCAGACTGAAGCGCCTAGAACCGCTCGGCCGCACCAGCCGGCACAATGGAATCAAGTCACAGCGGCGGAATAAGACATTTCGAAACGGTAGTACAGATATAGCCCATGATTTTCTTGCCGCATGAAGAAATGCGTAGTTACCATATGACTTCTCGTTTGTCTAGTTCTGCAATTAGTTTATGGCAAACTCAACGATGAACGTTGTCGCGCTGATCGTACAACTCTCGGTCAGAATAGTTCGCCATTATATACTGAGGTGACAGAAGTCCTAATATGGCATCGAACGTCCTTTCGCCCAGCGTAGGGCAGAAACTTGACGTGGCATAGACTCAACAAGTCGTTGGAAGTCCCCTGAAGAAATATTGAGGCGTGCTGCCTCTATAGTGGTCAATATTTGTGGAAGAGTTGCCAGTGCAGGATTTTGTGCACGAACTGAGCTCTCGGTAACACCCCAAAACACCAGGGAACCTCCACCTTGCTACACTCACTGTACAGTGTGTCTAAGGCGCTCAGCCCGACAGGGTTACCTCCAAACACGTCTCCAACGATTGTCTGGTTGAAGGCTTATGCGACACTCATCGCTGAAGAGAACGTGATGCCAATCCTGAGCGGTCTATTTTGGATGTTGGGCCCATCTGTAACGCGCTGCATGGTGTCGTGGTTGCAAAGATGGACCTCGCAACGACGTCGGGAGTGAAGTTGCGCATCGTGCAGCCTATTGCGCACAGTTTGAGTCGTAACACGACGTCCTGTGGCTGCACGAAAAGCATTATTCAACATGGTAGCGTTGCTGTCAGGGTTCCTCTGAGCCATAATCCGTAGGTAGCAGTCATCCACTGCAGTAGTAGCCCTTGGGCGGCCTGAGCGAGGCATGTCATCGACAGTTCCTATCTCTCCGCGGTATTGACCGTCTAGACATGGTTGAACTACAGACAACACGAGCCGTGTACCTCCTTCCTGGTGTAATGACTGGAAGTGACCAACTGTCAGAGCCCCTCCGTGTAATAAGCTCTGCTCATGCATGGTTGTTTACGTCTTTGGCTGGGCTTAGTGACATCTCTGAACAATCAAAAGGACTGTGTCTGTGATACAAAATCCACAGTCCACGTCATCTTCAGGAGTTCTGGGAACCGGGGTGATGCAAAACCTTTTTTTGAAGTGTGTACAAAGAAAATTAAAGTGCCATGCCACAAGAGGGTGAGTGAGAACATGGAGAATGATATGAAGAGGTATTAAACATAATAAAAGAAAAAGGAAAATCTAACAAATTAAAGATCAGGCTAGTGAGAGCATGTCCTAAACTCTCCAGGACGAATTAATCAGACAAGTATGGACCAGTAGGTAGGCCAGTTGTGTAGCGTGACAAAGTATGGAATATTTGACATACATTCAGGATGTCCACCCTTTAATGATGAGGAGATTGGCTTAGATCCTTAAGAATTGAGGAGACAATTGAAACAGTCTAAAGTCTCTCAATAAAGTAAACAAAGACGGGGAGTGAGAAAATTGAGAATGGATAGTCGACTAGTTATAGCGAAGATCGAATGTAATAGATGCACACAGGAAGGAAAGCAGATTCCTGGTAAATGGATGGCTTAGATCGAGGTGGTACAACAATACAAGAAGGACCGCAACTTTTTTTTTTTTTTGACGAATCGCTAGTATTGTCTTCTGCAGTTAAATGAAATCAGCAATATGCACTGACGGAAAAAAAGTCGCAACACCAAAAAGGACTTGCGCGACATAAACGAAAGTTGGTAGTCGTATTTCTACATATGAAAGATGTTGTCTATTCAAATTTCTAGCGCTGGTTTGTGGGGGCGAGCGGTTCTAGGCGCTTCAGTCGGAAACTGCGCGACCGCTACGGTCGCAAGTTCGAATTCTGCCTCTGGCATGGATGTGTGAAGTCCCATAGTGCTCAGAGCCATTTCAAATTTCTAGCCAGTCGCATAAGAGTGGCGCTGTTATGGCCACTAAGAGTATGCAAATTAGATTTGCTTTAAATTCATCTAGTAACGATCGTGAGCGTTTGTTATCTTTAATACTGGACGTGGTGAGTTGATGTTAGTCAAGGTTGCCTTTAAAGCGGCCGGGGTGGCCGAGCGGTTCTAGGCGCTACAGTCTGAAACCGCGCGACCGCTACGGTCTCAGGTTCGAATCCTGCCTCGGGCATGGGTGTGTGTCATGTCCTTAGGTTAGTTAGGTTTAAGTAGTTCTAAGTTCTAGGGGACTGATGACCTCAGCAGTTAAGTCCCATAGTGCTCAGAGCCATTTGAACCATTTGAACACCATTATCAACACCTCATTGTATTTGAACGAGTTTATGTAATAGGGCTTCCAGATGCTGGATGTTCCTTCTGCTATACTGCAGAAAGGCTTGGCAGGAATGAAGCACTGTACATGACTACTGGCAGTGATGATCACGAAAATGTAGTACGATTGCAAAAAGGCAGAGCCCTGGACGGCCACGTGGTGCAAGCTATCTACACCACCAATATGAGCAGATGTTGCCACCACAGTGACACAGCGAACTGTTAAAAAATCGGTTACTTCAAGGATAGTTCCGAGCCAGATGGCCTTTAACGTGCATTCCACTGAACCCAAGCCACCGTCATTCGCGATTTTAGTGGTATCCATCGATGGCTCATTGGAGGGCTGTGTGGAGGCCTGTTTTGTTTTCTGATGAAGGCCGGTTCTGCCTCGGTGATAATGATGGCCGTATGTTAGTTAGAAGGAGGCAAATTGAGAGCCTACAACTAACCTGTGTGTGAGCTAGGCACACTGAATCTACGCCTGGAGTTATGGTCTAGGGTGCGATTTCGTATGACAGCAGGAGTACTCTCGCGGTTATCTCACCTACGCTGACTGCAAATCTGTACGTCAGTCTGGTGATTCGTCCTGTTGTTCTGCCACTCATGAAAAGCATCCAACGTGTGTTTTCCAATAGAATACCGCTGTTGTAACACATGTCCTACAGAGTGTCGACATGTTGCCTTGGGCTGCTAGATCAACAGATCTGTCTCGAATCGAGCACGTATGAGACATCAGCGGATGACAACTCCACAAACAGCATTAACTGTCCCTGTATTCACCTACCAAGTGCGAGAGGGATGGGACTCCTCTCCCACAAACTGACATCCGGCACCTGTCTAAAACAATGCATTCATGTTTGCATGCTTGCATTCAACATTCTGGTGGTTTCGCCGGTTATGAATGTACCAGTATTCCTAATTTGAAATGGCTTACCTCGCGCTTACATTAAACTGCGATGTTGCAATGCTAATCAGTTAAATACGTTACATAGACACATGTGTTCCCGACATTTCATTACTCCACATTATCTTTTGGTGTTGTAATTTTTTCCCTCAGTGTATCAACAATGCAAGAGGAATGGTATCTTCGTTAACGGACCGCAAATACGTATTGCACTCCATAACTGAATAAAATCTGCGGTACATCAACATAAGTGTGTTGCTGTAGAAGCACTGGATCATATGTGTAAATGAATCAAGATGATAGGGGCGATAACATGTGGATATATGAAGATGAGCAGTTGCTAGAAAATGAGTCTGTATGAATTACTGAAAAATAAATAACGGTCTGCAGTGCTTTTGATAAGCTACATAGGATTTCCAAAATTAACCTAAGTGTATAATACGAGTTTTGACTGATGTAATGAAACAGGGGCTTTTGATACGAACACCATTCAAAACGTAAACGTTGCACAGCGAGCAGTGAGATGACACTTCCTAGGAATTATTATCAGAGGCTGGAAAACAAGCAAATGGATCAGAAAACATACTGGAGAGGAGGAAGTAATTATTGCCGTAATATAAACGATATGGGTGGGTGACGTAGCCGGGCCAAGATGAACTAAAGGACTTATTTGCTGGTTTGCAAGAGACAACAAAAGACCGAGCCGATGCCGTTATGGAAGGATTGCAAATGACACTAGAAAACATGTAGCAGGTACATGGATTATTATAGCTGAATGCCGAAATACGTGGACAGTCTCGCAGCAGCATCTATCCAACAATGGACTTCCAATGGCTGATGATAGTAATGAACTAGCAGCAAACGAAAACCCATAAATTCGATCATTTTTGTGAAGAAAAACTACGATTATTTGTGCAACCGAGATCGTGCTTATAGGATGAACTCTGTGCTGTAGCAGCGAAACGGCTCAGTTAAAGAATTTTAGTGATCACACATTACGGAAAGCAGTTGTTACATCAGCAAATGTGAAAGGTATCTAATTACATAAGAACAAACGAGGCAGTTTTTTCGAATAGTGAGTTGTTTGTTAACATCAGCAGCAACTTCGTTTATACTTCATAAAATGCTAAATTGTCTTAATCACATCGGGTTAACATTTGGAAACTACTGTTGTAATTAGATTTATTTCATCACATTTTTAGGCTCTTGTTTGCTAATATATGAAATTACAAGTAGTACATTTTCATTATTTTATAATTGATTATTTACGAGACGTATCCGTTTCAGCAGTTGTATTTGGTTTCCCTTTTCCTGACAGATCTGAAAAGGATCATTGTGGATAGAAATTGATAGTTTACGACAATGTGTTTCTAATGATTGACTGGAATTACAGAATGGAACTTTTGAAAGTTGCTACAGAGCAGTGAGTGAACGGATTAAAAATAGTAGTGCTGATGCAAAAGTATCATCCGTCACTGAAATGGTAACAGTGTGCAGAACGTATGTAATCAATGATAGCAAATAGAATTGAGAAATTGATTTTCTATTTATTTTTGTGAACCGTTCAATTCGAAGATAGAAGAAAATACAATTTTTCTAGACGATGGAGCGAAAAACAATTAGCGAACAACTGACGGGAGCAGGTGTAATTTATTGTTGTACTACGTCTCGAAGTGTTAGTTCCGAAAGGAATTACTTCGCAGCTGCCAAAATAATAGGCTACAAGTCTGTGCGGTTTGTCGTACTTCTCTCAACAACCGCAGCTTCAACCAAAACGTGAAGCCGCAGCAATTCTGTCGAAGCCCACAAACGCCGCTAGCTGTATCTCTCACAGGCATGTAAGAGCTGGGGTGGTTCAGTTGTGGAAGTATAGGGCGTGTCCTTCCTAGGGATGCGCCATGTCGCCAAATAATACAGCAATAATAATTATTGTTAACATTGTATGTTCGACAACTTCTTCTATAAAGGGTTTTGAAGTAACATTTTTGAAAGAAGTTTCCTCTCCTGTCTGTTGCATTGTCAACAGAGACCTCCTTCTGTTTTTATAAACAGTTATATCAGAAGCCGACGATGTGTCTATATAACTGAGATGCATAGGTGCAATTTTTTGTAACTTTAAATACATAGTGCTGATGACATGATTTCACACTTCTAAAGGATCTTATTTAAATACAGAAGGTGATATTTTAGGTAAAGATTGGCCTGTGATGATAGGTCCATATCTGCTCCAGTTAGCATTCTTGTGCTATTTTGTAAACGTTCACTCTGTAAATAAAATTTCGTTTCTCCGTTTTCCTATAATGTATCAACGTGCTGCCCATCCTGACTTATTTCGACAGCTGCAAACAAATCCGTCGTGCTTCTGATTGTTTTAGAACGTGCTAAAGTATCTTGAAGGCACATGTTCTTGAACCTATGATGGCGCAATGTTAGTATGGCTAATATGATAACAAGTGCAGCTGGTTGTAAACACATTTTGCTTTCCTTTTCATCTATATTGATTGCATATCAGATATTTTGATATTCAACAGTAGGAATTATTTTACAGCTTGCAAATTACCTTTCACTTCTATAGACCTCAGAATGTCAGAAGCATCTGCCATATCCACCAGATATAAAAGATGATTATATGAGACA
Source organism: Schistocerca gregaria (assembly GCF_023897955.1). NCBI lineage: Eukaryota > Metazoa > Arthropoda > Insecta > Orthoptera > Acrididae > Schistocerca > Schistocerca gregaria. The sequence continues at coordinate 300,747,875 of NC_064920.1, read as the reverse complement.
TTAGTATTTGTTCCATAGATCATTAATAAGACACTTCGTAATGATGTGGAACGTGTCAGTTTAACAAAAGGTTTATTTTCATACCATAATTTAAGGTTATTTTATTTTACTTCCATTTATTTATTTTTATTGTTGTAAGATAACTAACTTACATCTAAAACTTCATCTACTGAGCAGGAGTTGTCATACAGAAATTCCTGTAATTTGTTTTTAAATGTTGGTTGGCTAAGATATCTCTCAGACTTTGGTGCTATTTGGTTAAGTGACTAAAGATTTTTGTGGCCGCATAATTCACCACTTTCTTTTCCAAACTTAGATTTAACCCAAAGTAGTGAAGTTCTGGTTTTCTTCCAGCGTTATAGCTATGCACATTTCTGTTGCTGTTGGACTAGGATGAGATCTTGTTAACAAACTTCATAAGTGAATATGTATGTTGCGAAACTATTGTATCCAAGTTCCTTAAATAAATGTCTGCAGGATGGTATTGGCTGGTCTCCAGCTATTATTCAGTTTACATGCCTTTGTGCAATGAATACTTTGTTCCTTTGAGTGATGAATTACCCCGAAATATGATGCCATACGAAAGCAGTAAATGAAAAGTAAAGCTAAATTACTTATATGTTGTTCGCAAAAATTTGCAACAACACCAATAGCATAACATAAGTAGCTGCTAAACTGAAACGTTTCAGCAGATCATCAATGTGCTTTTTCCAATTCAATCTCTCATCAGTCTACACACCCAAAAATTTGGAATATTCTGTCTTAGCTGCAGCCTCCTGTTCAGAGTCTATATTTATTAATAGTGCTGTGTCCTTTACTGTACAGAATGGTATATATTCCGTTTTACCAAAATTTAATGAGAACCACCTAATAATTTTCTGAAAAGCATTGTTTACAAATTCCTCATTAACTCTTGTTTGTTGGGGGGTGATTACCGTACTTATATCATAAGCAAAAATAATTAGCTTCACATTTTCGTCGATGTAGAGTGGCACGTCATTAATACAGATTAAGAACAATAAGCAACCCAAGATTGAATCTTATGGGATACCACTCTTGATGCCTCCCCTGCGTGAGGAATCTGCTGATTTTTGCTCATTATTTGAACTGTTTACCTCAACCTTCTGTACAATTACAGTTAAATATGAATTAAACCATTAATGCACTATCCCAGTCATACCATAATACTGAAGGTTATCTAGAACAATACCACCATTTACGCAATGAAAAGCATTTGAGCGATCACAGAAAATCCCAGTTGGTGATGCTCAGTCATTATCTGCTTAGTGTATTCATCTCTTGGTTTCGCTCTACGATTTTTGCCTCCACGCTGCCTTCCAATGCTAAATTTGTTATCCCCTGATGCCTCAGAACATGTCCTACCAACCGGTCCCTTCTTGTCAAGTTGTGCCACAAACTTCTCTTCTCCCCCATTCTATTCAATACCTCCTCATTAATTATGTGATCTACCCATCTAATCTTCAGCGTTTTTCTGTAGCGCCACATTTCGAAAGCTTCTATTCTCTTACTGTCCAAACTATTTATCGTCCATGTTTCACTTCCATACATGGCTACACTCCATACAAATACTTTCAGAAATATCTTCCTGACACTTAAATCTATACTCGATGTTAACAAATTTCTCTTCTTCAGAAACGCTTTCCTTGCCATTGCCAGTCTACATTTTATATCCTCTCTACTTCGACCATCATCAGTTATTTTGCTCCCCAAATAGCAAAACTCCTTTACTACTTTAAGTGTCTCATTTCCGAATCTAATTCCCTCAGCATCATCCGGCTTAATTCGACTACATTCCATTATCCTCGTTTTGATTTTTTTGATGTTCATCTTATATCCTCCTTTCGAGACACTGTCCCTTCCGTTCAACTGCTCTTCCAAGTCCTTTGCTGTCTCTGACAGAATTACAATGTCATCGGCAAACCTCAAAGTTTTTATTTCTTCCCCATGCATTTTAATTCCTTCTCCGAATTTTTCTTTTGTTTCTTAGTTTATGAAAATATTATCTATCAGTGTGGTGCTTTTTTATACTAAATTTGAAAGAACTAAGTAAAATTTCAAGATCGTTCATCCTATCAGACTCTTTCAGAAGATCTACATTTAAATCCCAACAAACAAAAATTTGGTTCCCTGTGTCTGACTGATAGCACAACAAGGAATTCAAGTTTTTCAGAAATTTCCCAATGAGGACCTATACCAGTTATAATTATAATAATATAATATTTTGTTTAAGCTGTGCTTCTGTATGTTACTCCACACAAGTTTTTTTAGTTTATAAGTTTTTCATACTAGTATAACTTTCAACATGTATGGTAACTCCTTTTTCCATATTGTCTCTACTTTACATGTGATGAAAGATAATATCCACCACTTAAATTCACCTTTTCCATATTTTTGACTATGTGATATTCAGACAGGCATAGTACATACGTTGCATTCTCTATTTCTAAATCTGACAAACAAACAAGAAGTTCATCTACTTGGTTTTTTAACCCCCTGATATTCTGATGCAAAATACTAACATTATTTTTCACTGTACTTTTGTAAGAATCTTGTGATATTACAACAGCTTTAGTACCTGCCTGACTGAGCTAGTCGTTACACTTCATTTCTTTCAATGTTGTACCACTGAACACTGTTCTTATACTAAAAAAAAAGAGATACTCCCGTGAGTTTCAGTGCAAACTCCCCCCGCCCTTAAGGACTTTGCTATCAACGCTGTCAATTTACCTTTTTTTTTTTTTTTTTTTTTTTTTTTGGGGGGGGGGGGGGAGTGCAGGCCACACCTACCAACACCATCAAAAGGAACCAAAGCACGTGTCTGTGGGCATGAGTAATGCAGTAACGTGGAGTTAATGATATTATTATTCCGCAGACGCAGAATCAAATAAATCTTTAAAACCTATAGAATAGTAGCTACTTCTTGAACTAAAGTGAGTTCTGATCCCTTATGTAACTCGTCATTTGCTACTATACTCTGTTTAAACCACACTGCAGTCACTTTCACAACAGTGATCAACTGAGGTAGTTTGTCAGTTTTTTCAACAGTATTCTTTCTGCTACCGAAACAGCATGTTCGTCTTCTACGTGTCCCCTGAAGGAAGGAAGGAAGAAAGAAAGGAAGAAAAGTTAGTGTTTAACGTCCCGTCGATTACGAGGTTATTAGGAACGGGATGTGTCCCCTTAAACAGAGAGCGTCAAATATTTCTTGTACCGCAGGTAGTATCCAGTTTTTTACCAGCATTTTTCACCCAATTAAGCTACTTCTAGAACTCACGGCGCATGCAGGAAAATATAAATCTGCAAACCACACTAGCCAGTAGGCGACGGAGATGTCGCAACTCACATTCACTAAACGCATTGCAGGCCGGGTTGGACAGAACTCCACAGTTGTTCTGGATAAACGTCTAAAACGAACACTATGGTTGGTCAACAAATTCGTTCTGTTGGTTTATGCGATGCGTTGAAAAAAACTGACGTTCCATAAATATAGAAAAACCAAATGTACTTATTCCCGACTGATAAAATACTAGTTTCCTTAGATAGGCGAGAGAGTAATTGTTATGGACGGGACAGTTTCGAGATACTAAATTCTCTAAATGGATGCCTCGCTTCTCTGAGTGTAAGCGCAAAACTATGCAACTGTTGGCAAGTAATGAAATGAAGGGAGGAACGAAGGAGGAAAAACGATTAGATTTTAAAGTAATTAACTGAATTTACCATTAGTCGAACGAAGGTTGTTTCTTCCTATTTTGCGTATTATAACGTTACATGTATCCTGCAGTAATAACATTTTCAGTAGCTGTTAGTAAGGCGAGACCTAAACGGTAACTTGAGTAACGTGGTAGCTTGAACCTCTTTGTCAAATCACTATCCACACCAGTATAAAAAGTGATTATGAACAAAATCGGCACCTCAGTGTGGTTATCGCTCGTGGAAACAAATTATTTTGCTGTTGGCGAGGATAGTAGAAAAGAGCGCACACGGCACGTAGGTGGGCAGCATCACAGGTGTGGTTTCTGTTGTATGAGTCAACGGAGAAAATTTAGACGAAACCGAACAAGAGAATAAGGTTGTTGTATTCATGATGACCAGTGTTGAATTCACCGCCCGACCATACATGTTTAAGTGTTCTATCACGTTTCGGGATTGCAGTCGGACGATGTCAACATCTTGTTACAATATTTCGGATGACACTCAGGTAGCTATCTTCAGATTTGATTCAATGGAAATCTTGCCTTGGGACAACTGCCTGGTTGACAGCCGAAATATCGTGGCAAAATGTCATCGGCTGCAATCCTGAAACCACATAGAGAACTTCAAGAACCACATTAGATTTAACTGTTGTAAGATTTCACTAAATATTTCAAGCCAAATGCCGAAATCGTTCGTTTAAAAGGACGCAGCCGATTTCTTTCCTCCACTATTCCCCAATCTCAGTTTGGTCTTATGATGACTTCCTTCTTTTTAAACAAGGTATGAGGAGAGAGATTAGAATATTCGTGATTTTCAGATGTTCACGAGAACTCTTACAGAGGGACTGCCTGTCCATGCTGACGCCACACATGCACGAATGTCGCCTACATATGGTATAAAGAATAAGCGCAGGATGCTCTCATTGGAGTGTTTAAAGGGGACCTGCCCTCTGAACAGAGTGTCGTGAGTGACAGATTACGAAGGCAAGTGGACATCCTCCCACGCTTAAAATGTTGAACTTAGTCAGCAACGAAGATTTAATGTAGTTTTGCACAAGGGCTTCTGAGCTATCACGTCTGCCAATTTCTAGAACGATTAAATATGTGGAATTAATTACAAAAATTACATTGCTAAATCCACCAACTGTTCTGATGAGCACGTTTAATCTTCGTGGCAATGAATTAAGCGAGACTTGAGTACGTCCATGAGAACTTTAGTGGCGTCCAGTTTCCACCTGAGACCAGAAACAATGTTTTTTGGTTACTGGACAAGCATCAAAAGATTGTGCACATTGTCGAAGTCAAGGCACGTTGGAAAGCTGGCGGGTTAGGTGAAGAGGTAGGACTTAGAGTAAAATATTAACTGTGGTTCAGAGCAGAATACTTGAAATATTGCTCATAACATTTAAACAAGCATTGTTCTGCTCCAATGAAAGACTTTTTCATCCCAGAAGAACCCATGGTAGTCTCCGCGTATCCGCATTGCGTCATTTCTCAACGACGCTAACGACTAGGTCATGGGACTGAAGAAAAGCTACTGACTCCAAACTTCCCAGAGGTATAGATGAACATAGAGAGTACCAGGAATGTGGAGCGGCCTGAATCGCCTGTGATGCCTAGTTGATCATCCAACGCGATCGTAGCTGCCCACGATACTACGACTCCACACTATCGTCTGATGTGACTGCATAATGCCCTCTACGAACCGACTTCATCTCTACAGGATCTCACGTATACCGTCAGCGTCGTCCTGTCCGAATCAAGGCCCACCGGTAAAGACAACTGCTTGCTAACAGTTACGCCACTGTTTGGGATGACCCCTCTGTAGCCAGAGAAGCATCTCACGCCAAGTGGTAGGTACATGCAGTCCACATCACAACAGACACTGGCTAACTATGGAGACTGACATTGGGACATTTAATAATACTGCTCTAATGCGGCACCAGCATTCAACAATAATCTCTGTAGATTCTAGAGATCAGGATAAGCTTGTTTCATATCTGAGCACGATAATTTTGAGTGCTGTGTGGCTTTACTAAACCATTTTAGATTGATGGAAAGCTTGTTCTTAAATACAGCCACGGCCACTCATTATTATAAGTCTCTCTCTATCCAAAGTTTGACTCCATTTCTAACCAGCTAGACTGAGGCTGACTCAACATCGTTTATCCGTAACTGATCTATAACAATTCAGGGCTAGCTTGGTGTGTGTTAGTGTGTCTCACACTCAAATATAAAAGCTGACCGCATCTCCGTGTTCTGAAAGTTAACACAGCTACTGAGGAAGACGGAGACCCCGTTGCAATTCAAAATTTTTGTGTGGCGTAAGCTCTAGAACGCGATCTACTTGAGCGGCCAACTGAAAATCTACTGCAACAAATAAGCAGGGGTACTTTTAATACTAGGGTTACATACATAAATGACATTTTTGCTTTACGAAGTGTGCATTCGATATTTATTGTGCAGTGCGATACCACAAGTTTTGTGGTGTTATCTGTTGACTGATCGTCTACCTCTGAACAACTATTCTGTTATAAATTATCATATTTTAAATTTTGTTTTATGTATATACACTGCCTGAGAAAATGGTGGAGTACTCAGAAGGGTAGGAAGAAACGAAATGATTTCACGGGGTGAGTGGTATGTTGTGTTATTTCAATGATAGAGTCAAATTTACAAAGAACTTGACAATATGAATCCACTTATCAGTATGACGTTCCACCCCGTCTCGCCTGTACGATTGCACGGATTCGGCTGGAAAGGAGCTGGTGTAGCCTCTCCTATGACAAGCTGGCCCACGACTGTTGTAACTGGCCCTTAATATCCTGGCACTGACACTGGGACAGAGCTGATACCCGAGCTGCCGCCTCAGGTGTTCTATCGGGCACGGAGCCGGGGACCTTGTTGAACAAGGAATACCTCAGCATCAAGCAAAATGTTTGTAGAGACACGTGCTATGTGTGGACAATGGCACCAGCATACTGTCGCGTGAAAGATATGAGGACACACGATGTCTGAGACGTATCGTTGTGACAACAGAGTTTCCTCAAGCACTACCAGCTGTGACCTGAAGTATCTCTGTTGGCTCCTCACACAATTACCCGGACGTGACACTGCTGCAATTCCACAAAACCCCAAAACATTGAAATAAGGGGACATCTCCTCAGGTGGTCCCACACTGGCCGACGATGCTCATCCGAAGTAGCGCAAAACTGTGATCCATTGCTGAACACAATGCAACGCCATTCGTCAGCAGTCCATGCTTCCTGGTCGTGGAACCATTCCAGACGTATCCTTTTATGTTGTAATAGCAACCAACGCATGGCACGGTAATTCTCTAGAGCGGTGATGCTATTCTCTGAACAATGGTACGGTGTTAAGCGGAATGTTCCACGGATTGCAGATTCAGAAGTGAGTGGGTCACGATGTGCTCGGCGCACAGTAGGGATATCCTCTCTCATGATGGTCAAGACACGTCGACGACGAATATGCGTAATCTCACATTCCCATGCAACGCAACATCGGGCCACTGCTACATCGGAGTGGCCCTGTAAATCCGGATGTTGCAAGATTCGACCAGCCGGTCAAATGGAAACCCACAATGAATGGCCTCTCACACTCTGTCAGGGCCGGCCGGCGTGGCCGAGCGGTTCTCGGCGCTTCAGTCTGGAACCACGCAGCTGCTACGGTCGCAGGTTCGAATCCTGCCTCGGGCTTGGATGTGGTTGTTAGGTTAGTTAGGTTTAAGTAGTTCTAAGTCTAGGGGACTGATGGCATAAGATGTTAAGTCCCATAGTGCTTAGAGCAGTTTGAACCATTTTGAACTCCGCCAGGTGCATATAAAGCTGTCTCGCACGAGTAAGCAGCATCTCGGCGTCCTTCATAGCGATCACTCATCTGGCGCCTCCCACGCCCCTTATATGCCTTATCAGGCATGGTAACAAAACTGAACACGAACAACGTTAACGCACTCTGGTGACCGCTCTGTCTGTCACAGAACACTGCAATTCCAATCATTAACATGCCCGCCGATGGTGTGTAGGTATACGAAGTTACACTGACATCAGACCATGACTTCTGGGTGCTTCACCTTTATTGTTAGGCAATGTATGTACACTATTTGCTTGTCATGAGATAAGGAAATGAGCTCTAACTCTCTGTATAAATGTATTTGTGAATAAAACTTATTTTAGCGAATGGTCATTTAGGCACTATCCAACATTCAAATTACTGAATGAGGCAAGGATGGCGAGCCACGGCAGAAGAAAGTTGCCACCCTAGCTTTAATTGTTGTTGTTGTGGTCTTCAGTCCTGAGACTGGTTTGATGCAGCTCTCCATGCTACTCTATCCTGTGCAAGCTTCTTCATCTCCCAGTACCTACTACAACCTACATCCTTCTGAATCTGCTTAGTGTACTCATCTCTCGGTCTCCCTCTACGATTTTTACCCTCCACACTGCCCTCCAATGCTAAATTTGTGATCCCTTGATGCCTCAAAACATGTCCTACCAACCGATCCCTTCTTCTAGTCAAGTTGTGCCACAAACTTCTCTTCTCCCCAATCCTATTCAATACCTCCTCATTAGTTACGTGATCTATCCACCTTATCTTCAGTATTCTTCTGTAGCACCACATTTCGAAAGCTTCTATTCTCTTCTTGTCCAAACTAGTTATCGTCCATGTTTCACTTCCATACATGGCTACACTCCAAACAAATATTTTCAGAAATGACTTCCTGACACTTAAATCTATATTTGATGTTAACAAATTTCTCTTCTTCAGAAACGCTTTCCTTGCCATTGCCAGTCTACATTTTATATCCTCTCTACTTCGACCATCATCAGTTATTTTACTTCCTAAATAGCAAAACTCCTTTACTACTTTAAGTGTCTCATTTCCTAATCTAATTCCCTCAGCATCACCCGATTTAATTTGACTACATTCCATTATCCTCGTTTTGCTTTTGTTGATGTTCATCTTATATCCTCCTTTCAAGACACTGTCCATTCCGTTCAACTGCTCTTCCAAGTCCTTTGCCGTCTCTGACAGAATTACAATGTCATCGGCGAACCTCAAAGTTTTTACTTCGTCTCCATGAATTTTAATACCTACTCCAAATTTTTCTTTTGTTTCCTTTACTGCTTGCTCAATATACAGATTGAATAACATCGGGGAGAGGCTACAACCCTGTCTCACTCCTTTCCCAACCACTGCTTCCCTTTCATGCCCCTCGACTCTTATAACTGCCATCTGGTTTCTGTACAAATTGTAAATAGCCTTTCGCTCCCTGTATTTTACCCCTGCCACCTTTAGAATTTGAAAAAGAGTATTCCAGTGAGCATTGTCAAAAGCTTTCTCTAAGTCTACAAATGCTAGAAACGTAGGTTTGCCTTTTCTTAATCTTTCTTCTAAGATAAGTCGTAAGGTCAGTATTGCCTCACGTGTTCCAACATTTCGACGGAATCCAAACTGATCCTCCCCGAGGTCCGCATCTACCAGTTTTTCCATTCGTCTGTAAGGAATTCGCGTTAGTATTTTGCAGCTGTGACTTATTAAACTGATAGTTCGGTAATTTTCACATCTGTCAGCACCTGCTTTCTTTGGGATTGGAATTATTATATTCTTCTTGAAGTCTGAGGGTATTTGGCCTGTCTCATACATCTTGCTCACCAGCTGGTAGAGTTTTGTCATGACTGGCTCTCCCAAGGCCGTCAGTAGTTCTAATGGAATGTTGTCTACTCCGGGGGCCTTGTTCCGACTCAGGTCTTTCAGTGCTCTGTCAAACTCTTCACGCAATATCGTATCACCCATTTCGTCTTCATCTACATCCTCTTCCATTTCCATAATATTTTCCTCAAGTACATCACCCTTGTATAAACCTTCTATATACTCCTTCCACCTTTCTGCCTTCCCTTCTTTGCTTACAACTGGTTTGCCATCTGAGCTCTTGATATTCATACACGTGGTTCTCTTCTCTCCAAAGGTCTCTTTAATTTTCCTGTAGGCAGTATCTATCTTACCCCTAGTGAGATAAGCCTCTACATCCTTACATTTGTCCTCTAGCCATCCCTGTTTAGCCATTTTGCACTTCCTCTCGATCTCATTTTTGAGACGTTTGTATTCCTTTTTGCCTGCTTCATTTACTGCATTTTTATATTTTCTCCTTTCATCAATTAAATTCAATATTTCTTCTGTTACCCAAGGATTTCTAGCAGCCCTCGTCTTTTTACCTACTTTATCCTCTGCTGCCTTCACTACTTCATCCCTCAGAGCTACCCATTCTTCTTCTACTATATTTCTTTCCCCTATTCCTGTCAATTGTTCCCTTATGCTCTCCCTGAAACTCTGTACAACCTCTGGTTCTTTCAGTTTATCCAGGTCCCATCTCCTTAATTTCCCACATTTTTGCAGTTTCTTCAGTTTTAATCTACAGGTCATAACCAATAGATTGTGGTCAGAGTCCACATCTGCCCCTGGAAATGTCTTACAACTTAAAACCTGGTTCCTAAATCTCTGTCTTACCATTATATAATCTATCTGATACCTTTTAGTATCTCCAGGGTTCTTCCACGTATACAACCTTCTTTCATGATTCTTAAACCAAGTGTTACCTATGACTAAGTTGTGCTCTGTACAAAATTCTACTAGGCGGCTTCCTCTTTCATTTCTTAGCCCCAATCCATATTCACCTACTATGTTTCCTTCTCTCCCTTTTCCTACACTCGAATTCCAGTCACCCATTACTATTAAATTTTCGTCTCCCTTCACTATCTGAATAATTTCTTTTATTTCATCGTACATTTCTTCAATTTCTTCGTCATCTGCAGAGCTAGTTGGCATATAAACTTGTACTACTGTAGTAGGTGTGGGCTTCGAATCTATCTTGGCCACAATAATGCGTTCACTATGCTGTTTCTAGTAGCTTACCCGCATTCCTATTTTCCTATTCATTATTAAACCTACTCCTGCATTACCCCTATTTGATTTTGTGTTTATAACCCTGTAATCACCTGACCAGAAGTCTTGTTCCTCCTGCCACCGAACTTCACTAATTCCCACTATATCTAACTTTAACCTATCCATTTCCCTTTTTAAATTTTCTAACCTACCTGCCCGATTAAGGGATCTGACATTCCACGCTCCGATCCGTAGAACGCCAGTTTTCTTTCTCCTGATAACGACATCCTCCTGAGTAGTCCCCGCCCGGAGATCCGAATGGGGGACTATTTTACCTCCGGAATATTTTACCCAAGAGGATGCCATCATCATTTAATCATACTGTAAAGCTGCATGTCCTCGGGAAAAATTACGGCTGTAGTTTCCCCTTGCTTTCAGCCGTTCGCAGTACCAGCACAGCAACGCCGTTTTGGTTAATGTTGCAAGGCCAGATCAGTCAATCATCCAGACTGTTGCCCCTGCAACTACTGAAAAGGCTGCTGCCCCTCTTCAGGAACCACACGTTCGTCTGGCCTCTCAACTGATACCCCTCCGTTGTGGTTGCACCTACGGTACGGCCATCTGTATCGCTGAGGCACGCAAGCCTCCCCACCAACGGCAAGGTCCATGGTTCATGGGGGGGTAGCTTTAATTATGAGTGCACATATTACTGAGTAACAGACATTCGTTAATCGGCAATATGGAGAAGGTAATATATACGTGGAAGACGCTCATACCAATACAGGAGAAGTCCATAATGACTCAGTCAGATTCGCTTATTGGCGATACTGGAGGCGCCTGAATAATTTCTTACGACACAACAGCTTCCGTAATATGCCGGCGGACGGCGGTAGCTCAATTAGGACCCGCTCGGTTTGTATACTGCGAACGCAGTAACTTCATGAACACGTAGGTTTGGAATATTGCGAGTGCAGTGTACATTAACGTTGTACTTATGCGTCAATTATTTTGTCCCAGTCTAAAATCTGTTCGTCTGTTCTGGACACTAGCAAAAAGCCTGGCCGATTATGTTTATCGCATTTAAAGTACTATTTAATGAATCAGAAATTAGTAATTTGCTTGCTTGGCAGATGCCTCAAAAATATTAATCAGATCTATGTTGCACAACACGTGGCAGCTTGAGTTTGATATTAAGAATTATTTTAGGCCACTGTATTGCACTTACGTAGTGGGTGTTGTTTCGTCTGATTATCGTTATTGTCTTCATGGCTGTATGGTTATGATCATGCGAATTAAAAATATTTTTGCTTACACGAATGTATGAAAGAGTGTGTTTTTGCCTTTTGTCCTGACTGCTATGTCTCTTGCTGAGATGTTGTTCCGTCATGTGCGAATCGCTGTAGTGAACCGGCATTGTAAGTACATGTGCTCATTCAATATTGTTTATCGGAAAGTGCTTCAATAAATTAGTCTTGTTTTGTAAGCATATTTTGGAGGGTAATTTTGTACAGTTCGTGTGTGTTGTGTGATGCGCAACGGCCGTAGTAGAGGCCTCAACAGGCTCTAGTGACAGTTAATTGCTAGCAATAGTTAGCTTATCAGAGGAAAATAGAATCAAAAGTGTGTGGCTGCACTTCAATATACTAAGTGTTCTACACAAAAGCGATGGCAGCAGCTGGTAATATTTCCAATGAGTGTAATTTAGCGTGAAATTAATATAGTCACTCCATCGTTATGCGAACTGCAAGAAGAAGCCATTTTCCTAAAAGCCTCACAATAAATGAATATAGACTGAAACGGCAGCTGAAAGTTTGTACCAAGACTCGGAATCGAACCCTGGTCTCCTGTTCACAAGGCAGTGCGTTAGCCACTAAGCTACCTTGGCACAGCGGTTCACCCAAATGCAAAGATTACCCTGGCATGCCTCCCTCCTCGATCCTAATTCTCAATGCCGCCCCAGTCTACTATAAATTCCGCTTAAGATATACATAAAATCATATCTGCATGAGACCAGTAAAGTCTCTGAAATTGAGTCATTTCATTTGCATACGTATCTGTACGTGGGTTTCAGGCTGGATCCCCGTTTTATGTTCAATGCTGAGGTGGTATTCCAGAACATCGAGAGCCCCGGCAATTCTGTTCGTTTGTAAGGGGGAATTTAAAGTAGACTGGGGCGCCAGTGAGAATTTGTGTCCACGAGGGAGGCGTCCCAGGGTAATGTTTGTAGTTGTGTGAGCTTCTGTGCCAAGGTAGCTTAGTGGCTAACGCACCTCAGGTAAGCTGGAGAAGCGGGTTCGATTCACGTCCTCGGTACAAATTTTCATTCGCCGCTTCAGTCTATATATATATATAAAATCATTTCTGTATGAGACCAGTAAATTCTCTAAAATTGTGTCATTTCATTCTCACAATAAAGCTGTGCAGTGCTTTAAGGAGTTACGTGCGGATGGAGCGCTTGCACCATACTACATACGCATTCTAGCCACGTCTATGCATTCTATCACATTCTTTATTGTGAAAAGAGTTGCAATGTTATACTGGTAAGCGACTTACGCTAGAGCGGGAGAGTCTGAAGTCAATAACAAACTGTCTGTGGTTCTTTGCTGTTTTGTTTTAAGGGACGCTTGGCCTCCAGTGATGTGTAACGTAGTACGAGGGCATTCTGAAACTAAGTTTCGTCACTGTTTTTCATACGGAAACTTCATTGCCAAAAGCAAAACACCATGGCATAATGAAGTATACACCTTGCACTATTTTTCGACATAGTCGCCACTGACATTGAGACATTTGTCGTGGCGTGCAGTAAGTTTGAAGAAACCACTCTGGTAAGGAATTGTCATACAGCTTGCTCGACCTCAGCAGTGCGGCTTTCAATGCAAGGAACAAGTGAAAGTACACTGAAACAAGATCGGGGCTGTAGACGGGATGACTCAATCTGTCGCATCCAAAGTGACGAATCTGATCTTGTATGAGCCTTGCTGCGTGTTGTTTTGTGTTGTCGTCCAGCGCACGAACCTTCACTCAAAGATCACAGGTCTCTTTCGTCGAATGGTGGACCGGAGTTTGAAGAGGGTGTCGCAGTAGCGTGTCGCACTGTTGGTCCTTTGGTGGAGGAAACCAAGGAGAACCACGCCTTTCGCGTCCCAGAACACAGTGGCCATAACGCTCCGTGTGGAGGCTGACAACGAAAATTCCATCAACAATGACGACACTTATTTTCGGAACGTCTATAGTAGCTTTCTGATGTTTTTTTTTTTTCTCTTAGCATTGTGACGTCATTAACCTGAGTGTATACATTCTCAAGTGAAAAACTGTAGAGAGAAAAGTTTGTAGTTTTTGTAAAGAAAATATTTCCATTGACTAAAGTTACCCACACCGGACATCGTAGTTCCATTTACATCTATTCTCGTAAAGTTCCATTACGATGTGTGACAGTGAGTACTTAACGTACAGGTTACTTTCCTCTCTATCCTGTTCCAGTCGCGTTTCGTGCGCGGGAATAACGGCTGTTGTTAAGCCCTGTATGAGGTCGAATCTGTCTATCTTTTCCTTCAAAGTCTCTTTGTGATATATACATAGGAAGAAACAATTTATTGTTGGTGTTTCTAGGAACTCACGTTATCGGAATTTAATGTAACTGTCGTGAATAGACGAACAGATTATATCCTTAAACCAAAATATAGGCGATCAGTCACTGGACTCAGTCACTAAGGTCAATTATGTAGGACTGACTCCCTGTAGATATTTAAGATGCAACGACTACATAAGGGGGCCTGCTGAATTTTTTATTCTGTTTTCAATATCGGTTGAGGTATTACATGTCATGCATATTACTCGGTCGACTTGCGCGCTTCGCTGACGTAAGTTGTATCCCTCTGCCACTAGAGGGCTCCAAATTGTAGTGTGTAACACGGCAATGTGTAACGTAACTGTGTCGGTGCTTGAGAAACAGCGTGCTGTAATCGATTTCTAACCGCTGAAAACGTGCCTCTAATTGAAATCCATAAAAGAGTGAAAGCTGTGTGGGGTGATGATTGTATCGACGTCAGCAATGTGCAACACTGGGTTATACGTGCTCGTAATGAAGGAAACGGTAGTGCTAATCTTAACGTGTGACGCAACTCTGAGTGGACGACCGCGGACAGCAACCGACAAGGCTCACAGGAATAAGGTTGAGGAACGCATCAGAGACAATCATCGGATAGCTTAGAAACGGCTCTAAGTTAAGTGCGGCACATTACGAGAGCGTGTACAGCCCATCATTGCACCGACGTCTTGGGCTCCTGTCATCAATCATCCTGCATACAATCCCGCTTTCGACCCATCCGATTTTCATTTGCTTCCAAAACGTAAAGAACTCCTTCGAGTGCTCGTCATTGATAGTGATGTTGCGATGCAAGCAGCAGTGAGTTGTGGCTCCATTAACAAAGTCAAACATTTTGCAATGATGGTATCAACAAATTGGTCTCTCGTTGGGAGGAATGTGTTTGTCGCCAGGATGACTAGGCCTACGTTGAGAAATAAATATGTGCACATGAAAAATAAAGATGCGGAATGTTAATGTTTGTTTTATTTAATAAGCCTTATGAATTTTCACATAAAATATTCGGAAGCATTACTTTTCGGTACAGCCTCGTAATTCTACTTGTAGAAAGGCAGATGTTTAGGGAGAACCCAGAGGAACGTTATTCATCACGAAAATGGACGCTTCGAGAAAACATCAGTGTACAATCACCTCTCGAGTGTTGTTCGTTGGTCTGTAATTCTTAACAAGTTTGTTGAAAGGCGCCTCATTGTTGTCCTTCACTTGGGCGATTGGCCGAAATGTGCAATATCCAGATTCGTATGTTACTGTAGCACGATGTTGGACGGAATGGAAACGTGAGGGCAGGCGTACTTGTCGCCAAGGTCCCAGTCGACCACCATAATGGACGATCGCCGTGTTGTGCACTAAGTACATCGCAATTCCTTCACATCTGCAACTGGAAGCCGAGAGCACCCGCACCATTCATTGGAGACTATCAGTAGTCGGATTAATGAGTTACCGTCCCATGCGTAGGCTGTAGTTACCATCACAGCACAAACGTCTGTGTTTTGGGTGGTGCCATGACCGGGTACTACGGCGTGCTGATGAATGGCGTCACATCGTGTTCAGCGAAGAATCGCAGCTATGCACTACCCTGGATGACCATCGTCGACAAGCATGGAGGCGACGTAAGGAGAGGTCCCATTCTCCCAATGTTTTGAAGAGGCAAAGCGGGGTTACCCCTTATGACATGGTGTGGAGAGTTATTGGGTATGACTTCAGTATCACTGGGTATGACTTCAGGACGTGGCGGATAGTGTTTGAGCGGAGCCACTGGGTATGATTTCACGTATTGGCTGACAGTGATTGGCGGCATTCTGACGGCACAGTGATCCGTCACAAGGCACATCCATCAACGGCACGTGTCTGTATATATTGTTCAAATGTCTCCGAGCACTATGGGACTCAACATCTGAGGTCATCAGTAACCTAGAACTTAGAACTACTTAAACCTAACTAACCTAAGGACATCACACACATCCATGCCCGAGGCAGGATTCGAACCTGCGACCGTAGCAGGTTCCAGACTGAAGCGCCTACAACCGCTCGGCCACCGCGGCCGGCCTCTATGGATTGTCTCAGTAACGTTGAGGCACTCCCGTGACTAGCGAGATCCCCAGACCTGACCCCGACAGAACATGTTTAGGACCAGCTCGGATGCCAACACTGTCCCAGCGCTGGTACCCATGATATCAAGGATATGTTACAACAGTCGCTAAGCAAACTGCCTCCGAGGGGGATATAATGGCCTTATGACAGCTCTCCCAACTGAATCAGTGCATGCATCGAGGCATGATAGAGTGTAACGTCATACTCAGAAGTGGGCTCATGCCGTCAAATTGTTTGGAAATATTACTCGATTTTGTAATCATTTAAATTACATTATATTTCCTCTCAACCTGCGAGGTTTCAGTGCGTTTCTACCAAACATTCTACTACTTCACTTATTTGTCAGGCAGTATACTACTGGAGAGACGCTTCGTTACGACCACGTGGAGGGACGGAGCTGAGTTGCTACATCGAGTACGAAACACACAATAATCTGACATTCTCTCTGTTCACTCAAAATCACAAACTATACAATATACAAAGATGGCAGTAGCATTGTATTCTGGAAGAGGTCCAACCTATACTGAAGAGCCGAAGAAACTGGTACACCTGCCTACTGTCGTGTAAGCCCCAACGAGCACGCAGAAGTGCCGCAACACGACGTGGAAGGGACTCGACTAACGTCTGAAGTAGTTCTGGAGGAAACTAACACCATGAAACCTGCAGGGCTGGCCATAAATCCGTAAGATTACGAAGGGGGTGGAGATCTCCCCCGAACAGCACGTTGCAAGGCATCCCAGATATGCTCATGTTTCGGGAGTTTGGTGGCCAGCAGAAATGTGTAAACTCAGACGAGTGTTCCTGGAGACTCTCTGTGGCAATTCCGGACGTGTAGGGTGTCACGTTATCCTGCTGGAATCGACCAAGTCCGTCGAATTCACAATGAACATGAATGGATGCAGATGATCAGCAGGATGCTTACGTACGTATCACCTGTCAGAATCGTATCTAGACGTATCAGGGTTCCCATATCGCTCCAACTGCACACGCCCTTCAGCATTGCAGAGGATCCACCAGCTTCAACATTCCCCTACTGACATGCAGGGTCCATGGATTCATGAGGTTGTCTCCATACCCGTACACGTCCATCCGCTCGATACAATTTGAAACGAGACTCGTCCGACCAGGCAAATTGTTTCCAGTCATCACCAGTCCAATGTCGATCTTGACCGGCCCAGGCGAGGCGTAAAGCTTTGCGTTGTGATCAACAAGGGTACAACAGTGGGCCTTCGGCTCCGAAAACCCTTATCGATGATGTTTCGTTTAATGGTTTGCACGCTGACATTTGGTGATGTCCGGCATTGATATGTGCAGCAATTTGCGGAAGGGATGCACTTCTATGACGTTGAACGATTCTTTCCAGTCGTCGTTGGTCTCGTTCTTGCAGTATCTCTTTCCGGCCGCAGCGATGTCGGAGACTTGATGTTTTAGCGGATTCCTGATATTCACGGTACACTCGTGAAATTGTTGTACGGGAAAATCAACACTTCATTGCTATCTCGGAGATGTTGTGTCTCATCGCTCGTGCGCCGATTATAACACCACGTTTAAAACTCATTTAAATCTTGATAACCTGCCATTGTAGCAGCAGTAACCGATCTAACAACTGCGCCAGATACTTGTCTTATATAGGCGTTGCCGACCGCAGCGCCATACTCTGCCTGTTTAAACATCTCTCTATTTGAAAATGCATGTCTATGCCAGTTTCTTTGGTGCTTTAGTGTATTTTCATTTCAGTTCTGTCCAGGGCAATGTTTAAGTCAATAAACTGTAAATTTACCAAACACGCTTATCCTGACGACGTTAACGAATTTTCCGTCTACTACAAAATTTTTCGTTATTGAATTTAGGTAGGTACATTACCCGCACAAAATTTTTAAAATGAAGATATTTTCATGTCTTCTAAACTGGAACTCTGTCAAAGACTGCTAACACGAGATCATTTGAGTTAAATGTAATGCTTAATGTTCCACTCGTGTGTCAAGAGCTAAGCGGGAAACAGATCTTTGCGTTTACTTACACGATAACAAATATTAAAATTTACACTTTGTAATCGAGGTGAGAACACTATCTTAAATAAGGCTAGCGGTATTGGGGAAAAGAAGAACAGCGACCCGAAAAACACTGTCTCACAGTCTGTTCAAAATTGCTTTAGGACTGACACTTCGGCAGGAACACCTGGAGACGCGGAGCAGATTTTTCACGCCCGGCACGGAACACACGCGTAATCATACATTCCGCTGAACTCACTCAAATTCGCGAATGTTTCGGTGTACAGATAGGGTACTAATACCTGGATCTTGTGGGGCAGTGACTGTGCCCTTCCAAAGCAAGCATACCGGCATTTGCCTGGAGCGATTTAGGGAAACTATGGAAAACCTAAATATGGATGACTGGACGCGTGTTTGAAAGGTCGTCCTCCCGAATGCGAGTCCAGTGTGCTAACCAGTGGGACAGCCGCATCATGTTTAAATTTCAGTTAGGTTCTTCAGGGCACCAAATTTTTAAGACTGTATATGGAAAGTTTAAGAAAATGGGTTTCCTGACGATGTTGCCAAATTTCCGACATGTGGGAAATAGGAAACTTGTTTGTTATTGAATTTTGGCGAACACATTCTGCAACGAATTCTTCACAACACAATATGCCTTCATATGCATAGCTTGAGTTTGTCACGCTTTATGCTGCGGTCGCGAGCCAGAACCTCAGCGTCCGCCCGTTTGGTTCCATTGTAAGAAAGAGAGCATTAGGTTTATCATTAACATATTATTATGTTTTCTAATCAAATTTTGCGTTTATTTGTAACACAATAAAAATTATGCCTCTTCATTGAAATCAGGATACTTATCCATTTGGAAGAAAGACGTGCAGTGTTAACAACTTGTACTACCTGAGCATTGCATCAATTATAATGTAAACAGTGAAAGAGATTTCTCTAGTGCGATTAATACTAAGATGATGATCATTCGAATTCAGTTGCTGTAACAGCCTTCTAATTATTAGTCAATTTTGTGATGATGATGATGGAAAACTCTTTCACATGATAAAGTGCAACTGTCGGTTGTTTATTGGTGCATAATTTCCCATACCGATTACAAAAAAAAAAAAAACACAAACTCTTTCTGCCAATTCATCATGGACTGTGTATGATTGACAGTTTTCTTCCAGTCTTCAGATGTGACTTTCCGAACACTTTTTTTGCTGAGTGTTTTTACTGTAAACAGTATAATTCGTTTTTAGTGTTGTTGGCAACGTAACCTTTATTTGGGTCCATATCAGTTCTACTGGAATGAAATGGCGATGACAGGATGAGAACCTAATGACTGTACGCCCGTATGTTTTCCCTAGTTCATCAATTTCGTATCAGGGTAATTGTCTCTGTAGTGTATCACCTGCTCCTCTCGCTTTTTCATCATACGCGCCTTGTTAATAACAGATTGGTAAGCAGCATAATCACGAACAATTGTTAGTGGTTTTCTCTTATTTGGTTTTATCGAGTACATTTCCTCGTGATGATCTATCCTCCTCCTTTTGAAAAGCAGGGGAAACTTTGTGAAAAACCTTGCTTTACGCATTTGTTTAGAATATCTGCCCCTGTTGCGTCATTAGGTTGTGTCATCTGTCGAGCCCTGCTAGAGCACATGGCCAGAATTGATCAAGTTCTCATCAAGCCACACCATTACGTCAATCTTGACGTCACGTATCTGCCCTAAATATCGACATAGCCAAGCTACAACATCTTGTATCTCCACTACCAGCTTGCGGTCACAGAAATGCCAACAGTGGAAGACCACGTTGTGCACAACTGTAACTATCGATGTGCGACTGTAAGGGAAACTGAACGTAAATGTGCCCAGGAACATGCCGAACATTAGAATTTCCTTTCTGCGACGCATCGAATGACTAGAAAATGAATCTACGCATACTTTTCCACAGAGTTTCTAGCTTCGATGAATTTCCAGCTTACTCGATTTTCTCGAACATTTCCTCGACAATCTTTGCAGCCTTGTCTCTGTTGACATTGAAAGCCTTGGCCACTGTTTAGTTGTTTTATCTTGATGCAGATACATAACACGCTTCTCTCACTTGACTTCGTACCACATTCCCCTGAACAAGAGAGGGAAGCCGAACTTTGCACTCGTAACATTCGACGAACTTGTTCTAAAGTTCAGTATCAGCCGACAACCAATAGTGACAACATGTAAACGACGTAAGACATGAAAACGTACAAAATTACAGCGCACCAACGAACGATCATACGAAAACCTAAAACTGAGGCACAGTGCACGCGGAAAGTGCTGTGATGGTGTGGGTAAAGAGCCGACAATCGCGAATGCTTGCTGCGACCACGGCTCACGTGGATCGGCCTGCCTCCCGCGCAGACTTCATCCGGCTAAATCCTTCGCCGCTGTCGGTCCTAAAGTAATTGTGAACAGAGTGTAGTAGTGCAGGCTGCAGTGGCACGTCCGGACAGGAGCGACTGACCGTGCGTGAGGATGTTGATGGTCTCGTTGTGCAGGTAGAAGAGGCTGGCGAGGCAGCCGCGCACGCCCTGCAGCGGCCGGTAGCCGGCGCGGATGTGCGGGTTGAAGCGCAGGTGCGCCGGCATGTCGCGGAAGCGCAGCAGGCGCCGGCCCCGCCCCATGACGTCACGAGCGCGCCATGCCGCCCGCACACGACCTGGCTGCTGCTGGCGCGCAGTCCGCACGCTGGACAGCTTCTGCCGCCGCCAACGCACCCCACCGCCTCCGATTCACCCCTCCAGTGGCGCGCGGTCGATGCTGCGCACTGCGCATTGCGGCCGCGTCACCTCGCCCGCCGTCGCCTAGCCTTACATCTACATCTACATCCGTACTCCGCAAACCACCTGCGGTGCGTGGAGGAGGGTACCTGGAGAACCACTGTCACTTCCCACCTTTCCTGTTACAGTCGCGAAAGGCTCGCGGCAAGAACGATTGCCGGCAAGCCTCCGTGTGGGCTCGAATCTCTCTAATTTTATCTTTCTTATACAGGAGGAAATAACATACAAGTTGAGTCAAGAGGGAAGGTATGTGTTTTCATGGTATTCGTGATTCTGAACAAAAGCTTTATCTGGACATATGCCCCATTCCGAATGGTTTCCGAGAGAGGACACATTTAACGTGCACTGTTATTTATTTCCTCTATTATTCAAACATTGTCACTGTTTACAACGTCCCACAGTAGCGCACAGGAAGATGAGACGAACAATTTTATACACGACACTTGTGGTCCATCAAGTCAGAAAAGTAACAAATTGGCCTAGAAAAATTACTGAAGCTACAGCGTATGCATGTCGCGTTAATTTTCGATATTCTCGCGCTCTCTTCGCTGAAAGTATTAGCCATAGACGAAAAAAATGAATACAGTCTGTTTTGCTGGAGGGTGCAGTTTTCGAGTTTTCAAGAAAAACTTGCAGTACTGATATCGTTGTGTTCTAACTCGGAGACAATTCGGAATATGGCATATGTCCATACGAAGTTGTTTATTCAGAATCAGTATCACCCGTTAAAACACGCATCTTTCTCCTGACTCACGCTGCATTTGTTGAGTCTTTTACGTACGTATGCTCTCGGAACTTTAACAGTAAACCTCACCTTTGTGCAGAACGCCCCTCTTTCAGCGTCTGCCTCTAAAGTTGTTTGATCACCTTCGTGACACTTCCGTGTCCACTAAATGAACCAACAACGTAACGCGCTGCTGTTCTTGGACTCCTCTCTATTTCCTCTATCAATCTCCTTTGGTACGGATCCCATACTGACAGGCAATATTCAAGTAATTGTCGTAAGAGGGTACTGTAAACTACCTCCTTTCTTGACAGACTACATATCCTGACGATTCTACCAATGAATCTCAAGTCTGGCATCTGTCATTCCTGCGATTAGTTTTATGTGACAGTTCCACTTTAAATCGCTCTGTACGCTTACTCCTAGATCCTCTCATTTTCAGAAAGTGTGGGGGTCGGGTAAAACTATGGAGACACCGCGGTAAATGCAGGCTTGAACATGAATGCAGATGCTAGACAAGCCTGCAGGTGCGCTCTTGTACATCACTGGCCATTAAAATTGCTGCACCAACACGAAATGCAGATGATAAACGGGTAATCATTGGACAAATATATTACACTAGAACTGACATGGGATTACATTTTCACGCAATTTGCGTGCATAGATCCTGAGAAATCAGTATCCAGAACAACCACCTCTGGGCGCAATAACGGCCTTGATACGCCTGGGCATTTAGTCAAACAGAGCTTGAATGGCGTGTACAGGTACAGCTGCCCATGCAGTTTCAACATGATACCACAGTTCATCAAGAGTAGTGACTGGCGTATTGTAACGACCCAGTTGCTCGGCCACCATTGACCAGACGTTTTCAATTGGTGAGAGATCAGAGGGCAGCAGTCGAACATTTTTTGTATCCAGAAAGGCCCGTACAGGACCTGTAACATGCGGTCGTGCATTATCCTGTTGAAATGTAGGGTTTCGCAGGGATCGAATGAAGGGTAGAGACACAAGTCGTAACACATCTGAAATGTAACGTCCACTGTTCAAAGTGTCGTCAATGCGAACAAGAGGTGACCGTGACGTGTAAACAATGGCACCCCATACCATCACGCCGGGTGATACGCCAGTATGGCGATGACGAATACATGCTTCGCCAAACACGGATGCGACCATCATGATAGTGTAAACAGAACCTGGATACTTCCAAAAAATGATGTTTTGCCATTCGTGTACCCAGGTTCGTCGTTGAGTACACCATCGCAGGCGCTCCTGTCTGTGACGCAGTGTCAAGAGTAACCGCAGGCATGGTCCCCAAGCTGATAGTCCATGCTGCTGCAAACGTCGTCGATCTGTTCGTGCAGATGGTTGTTGTCTTGCAAACGTCCCCGTCTGTTGACTCAGGGATCTACACGCTGCTGCACGATCCGTTACAGCCATGCGGATAAGATGCCTGTCATCTCGACTGCTAGTGATACGAAGCCGTTGGGATTCAGGTCCAGATTGTATACCGATTAGGTTCCTTTCAGATTACGCTGATACTATAGCTCCCTACTTAGCACTCATATACAACCGCTCGCTCACCGATAGATCTGTACCTACAGATTGGAAAATTGCGCAGGTCGCACCAGTGTTCAAGAAGGGTAGTAGGAGTAATCCATTTAACTACAGACCTATATCATTGACGTCAGTTTGCAGTAGGGTTTTGGAGCATATACTGTATTCAAACATTATGAATCACCTCGAAGGGAACGATCTATTGACACGTAATCAGCATGGCTTCAGAAAACATCGCTCTTGTGCAACGCAGCTAGCTCTTTATTCGCACGAAGTAATGGCCGCTATCGACAGGGGATCTCAAGCTGATTCCGTATTTCTAGATTTCCGGAAAGCTTTTGACACAGTTCCTCACAAGCGACTTCTAATCAAGCTGCAGAGCTATGGGGTATCGTCTCAGTTGTGCGACTGGATTCGTGATTTCCTGTCAGGAAGGTCGCAGTTCGTAGTAATAGACGGCAATTCATCGCGTAAAACTGAAGTGATATCAGGTGTTCCCCAGGGAAGCGTCCTGGGACCTCTACTGTTCCTGATCTATATAAATGACCTGGGTGACAATCTGAGCAGTTCTCTTAGACTGTTCGCAGATGATGCTGTAATTTACCGTCTAGTAAGGTCATCACAAGACCAGTATCAGTTGCAAAGCGATTTAGAAAAGATTGCTGTATGGTGTGTCAGGTGGCAGTTGACGCTAAATAACGAAAAGTGTGAGATGATCCACATGAGTCCCAAAAGAAATCCGTTGGAATTCGATTACTCGATAAATAGTACAATTCTCAAGGCTGTCAATTCAACTAAGTACCTGGGTGTTAAAATTACGAACAACTTCAGTTGGAAGGACCACATAGATAATATTGTCGGGAAGGCGAGCCAAAGGTTGCGTTTCATTGGCAGGACACTTAGAAGATGCAACAAGTCCACTAAAGAGACAGCTTACACTACACTCGTTAGTCCTCTGTTAGAATATTGCTGCGCGGTGTGGGATCCTTACCAGGTGGGATTGACGGAGGACATCGAAAGGGTGCAAAAAAGGGCAGCTCGTTTTGTATTATCACGTTATAGGGGAGAGAGTGTGGGAGATATGATACACGAGTTGGGATGGAAGTCATTACAACATAGACGTTTTTCGTCGCGGCGAGACCTTTTTACGAAATTTCAGTCACCAACTTTCTCTTCAGAATGCGAAAATATTTTGTTGAGCCCAACCTACATAGGTAGTAATGATCATCAAAATAAAATAAGAGAAATCAGAGCTCGAACAGAAAGGTTTAGGTGTTCGTTTTTCCCGCTCGCTGTTCGGGAGTGGAATAGTAGAGAGATAGTATGATTGTGGTTCGATGAACCCTCTGCCAAGCACTTAAATGTGAATTGCAGAGTAGTCATGTAGATGTAGATGTAGATGTAGATCCAGCACGGCGTTCCGTATTACCCCCCTGAACCCACCGATTCCATATTCTGCTAACAGTCATTGGATCTCGACCAACGCGAGCAGCTGTGTCGCGATACGATAAACCGCAATCGTGATAGGCAACAATCCGATCTTTATCAAAGTCGGAAACGTGATGGTACGCATTTCTCCTCCTTACACGAGGCATCACAACAACGTTTCACCACGCAACGCCGGTCAACTGCTGTTTGTGTATGAGAAATCGGTTGGAAACTTTCCTACTATCAACAAGTTGTAGGTGTCGCCACCGGCGCCAACCTTGTGTGAATGCTCTGAAAAGCTAATCATTTGCATATCACAGCATCTTCTTCCTGTCCGTTAAATTTCGCGTCTTCAGCTCGTAATCTTCGTGATGTAGCAATTTTAATGGCCAGTAACGTAATTTAATTTTGTTCTGCAACTCGTTTTCGCTGGAGGGTGCAGTTTTCGAGTTATTCAAGAAAAACTAAACAGTAGTAATATTGTTTTGTTCTAACTTGGAAACAATTCGGAATAGGGCAAATATCCATACGAAGTTGTTTGTTCAAAATCAGTATCACCCCTCAAAACATGTATTTTTCCTTCTGACTCACGCTGTATTGAGTTAAGAGTATTATTCAGCCGCCTCCACTGGCAGTTGTAGTTGAGAAGTTGCTGTGGGCAGTTGTAGTTCTGAGGTAGGCGTGATCTGTGCTTGTTGAGACGTAGATAGAGTACTAGTTGTTCTGTTCGGCAAGACACTAATGTTATTCGATTGGGGATGTTGTAATGATCAGAGTGTATTTTTCGTCAATATATATGAAGGTAACGAATTTTTTATTTTAATTTATTTCAAACTTGCTAACTAACAATGCCTCTTGCTCACAGGTTCAGTCTACAAAGCATCTGGCTTGTGTTCATGTATTAGAGTGTAATTCTAGTTCCCATGTGCAATCATAGTATTTCTGTTTTTTTTTTTTTTTAAATTATTTCATTGTAAATGGCGTTTAAAGCATCTGATTGTATTGAGGAAGAGCCGTGCCAGATGTGTATGTTGAATGACACTTCCACACACAGAACAGTTACACTTATACTTTGTTGTTTAGTAGCTTTTATAGTTGCTGGGGACTTAAATTATTAATTGTATTAACGAAAATTTCCTTTCATTCTTTGTTGTTATTCTGTGCAGTCAGATTGCGTACTAATATTATTCAGGGCCAACCGGTTACGAGACTGCGTAACCTGACACACAGCGACAAAAACTAAAATTATTTGCATTCTATTTAATTAAGCCCCCATGCACGTGGTTACCGCTGCTTCGGATCGTCCCTTGGAATTCTTTTGATAGTAAAAATTACAGACAGTAGTATTGTTGTAGTAATTTGTAGTTTAATAATTGTAGTCTAAGTAAAAATTACAGACAGTAGTATTGTTGTAGTAATTTGTAGTTTAATAATTGTAGTCTATGTTGCATGTGTAAATTTGGTAACTGAACATTTGTAGTTGTCTGTCTTCCTTCTAATGGTATTTTTGCAGAATTTAATTTTGATGTCTTGTATACGGGTTTGACAATTTCGTGCAACTATGAAGATTTCAATTGTTCGTTAATCGTGTTTCTCGGGAAGCATTTCGTGTGAATGGTATTGTTGGTGATAAAGTGTTATTGTGTGTAATTTTCGTATAGTGACGAGTTTCGTATGTTTTGTAAATGATTACGCGATCGATGAAAAAGGCAAAAATGATGGATAGTCAGAATGACGAAATTGTTGACATGGCGGACTCGCCAACACAGGAGAACATTATGATGAATAATGAAGCATAAAACAATTTAGTAAGTCGGAAAATTAGTCTGAACCAGTTCAAAATTTTTCACAATCAAAAAATTTTCAGAATTCGAGATTAACGACAGAAGATTCTGGAATAGTATCGAACACAGATAGCTTTACAGCTATGACGAAACAAGTTGATTTTGCAGGAAATGTTAGGGGTGAAAAGAGTTTCAAATCTGTTAATATGGAGCAGTTGATGAGTGCAATATTGAATTTGGGATCTGAATTAAAAACAGTGGGATCACAAATAGGAACAATTAAAACTGATATGGGAACAATGGGAACACAGTTAAGATCTGAATTAAAAACAGTGGGATCACAAATAGGAACAACTGAAACTGAGATGGAAACAATGGAAACACGGTTAGACTCACGAATAGGGATATGTTTTAAAAACATGAAAGATGAATTAAAGAAAGAAATTAGAGATGAAGTACAACCGATTTTGAATGCTCACAATAATAGATTAATTTCAACAGAAATCATACAAAAGGAACAGGATAGAGAACAGGAAGAAAGAGATCGCGTGATAGTACAAAAATTTTCAGAGTTAAATTTACAACGCGCACACGATAAGGAAGAAATATTTGAAAGAATCGAGGAATCTGTACCAAATGACAGAATAAATAATCTAACACAACAGTATGAACAGGTAACTTCTAAATGTGTTAATACTGAAACCCGAGTCGTGACACTTACGGAAGACGTAAATAAACAGAAAGAACAAATAGGTAACTTATCGGAAAGAGTTGAGGAGATTTCAGATAAACTGACAAGTCTTGGTTTAAATGGGGACAGAGATTCAGACGATACAGCTCCATTGCCATTTGCAGAAACCGAAGAGTACCAGAACATAAATAAACATGTTGAAAATCAGGGAAAATTTAATGAACGCGTTTAAAGGGAATTTGAGGCGTTACGAAAGAAAGTCAAACAAATTGAAAGCGAAATCGTAGGAAAAGACAGCAGAAGAAATTTAGAATCACAGATAGCAGAGGGCTCTGAAGAAAATAATTTATTTCATTTACGAGAAGCAACAAGAGAGCTCCAGGCGCGCAAACTTGACAATAATTGACATTGGCACTGGGACAGACGCGGTAGGTCTTTGTCGCCACGAGGCGAAAACTTTGACTATAAACCGTTGTTTCCTATCATTCCAGCGAAATTAAAGGACATGGCTGCAGTCGATTTGTTCGGCCCAGTGGTTCGTTCTACTAATGGTTTTGCGTACATTTTGGTAGCAGTGGAATTGACATCAAAATATGTGTGTTTTACACCTTTACGCAAAGCAACAGCTCGTTCAGTATCTAATGCTTTCATCAAACATTTTCTTAAAGAAGTGGGTCATGTTGATAAAGCTATATCAGATAATGGATCACAGTTTCGCTCTAAAATTTGGCTTCGTAGTCTACGGCGTCGTAAGATTAAACCAATTTTCATTTCCCTTTTTCACCCTCAATCTAACGCTTCAGAGAGATGGATGAAGGAAATCAATAAATTGTGTCGACTTTATTGTCATCAGAATCACAGAACGTGGGATAAGTATCTTCATATTTTTCAAAACATTCTGAATGAACTCCCTAATGATTCAATTTCTTTACCGCCTATATTGATATTAAAAAATAAAGCACCGACAAATCGCATTTCTGAAATCGTTCCTTTTCCGCCTTCACGGAAACTGCGGTGTTCTGAAGTTGTCAACCTGGCTCTACAAAATATTGCATCTGCGGCTGCTAGAAGAGAGAAATCAGCTAAACGTCCTGGTCGTTTAAAAATCTTGTCAGTTGGTGAAAAGGTGTTAATTAAGTCTCATCGTTTGTCTCACAAAGGAAAAGGCTTGTGTCGCAAATTTTTTCTGCTTTATAACGGTCCATATAGCATTCGCAAAATTATTCATGATAACACTGTCGAAGTAGAAACTCTTAAATCACGGCGCTCTAAGGGAATACATCATATATCGAACGTTAAACTTTTTGTGGAATGACATACTTATGAGAAACTAACAGTTATACGTAAACACACGTAGAGTACAAGGATGCCGCGCTGTGTTCCGGCGGCGGCACATACTCAAAGCACCAGTCAAGTCTGCGCGCCACACAAGGCAGTCGTTGACCGCAAACAATTACTTCCAACGTCACGCGTACCTACAGCTGATCGAGCGCCCAGTGCGAATGCACTGACAGCCGTAAACAAATGTCTAATTTCTCTGATTAAATTCAGTGTAAAGCTATAGTGACTTGATAAATTATGTTATTAACGTTCAGTATTTTTCAGGATATGGTTGTATAAAATATTTAAGAACTTCAGGAAAATTCTGTGTGTGTCCGACGTTAAGAGGACTTGCTATCGAGAAAATTTCAGGAAGAATGTAATTTCGAAGAATAAAGTAGTAAACTAAAAAGGTAACTATTAATTGAGTTTATTTTTCAGGTAACATATTCCACTTAGGTACGTACTTTAAACGTAATTTGTTGTTGCTCGAGATTACGTGATTTATGCTTTGTGCTAAATTTTATGTTCTATGAATTTACTTGTAAAGCGACTGCTTACGTCCATTTCCTGATTTTGACAATGATTGATAAGTGAACAGGGTTGTTAATTATGTATATTATGCATCGCTTGGCTGCTATGCTTTTTCACTGATATCATATTTTTTATTATGTGCCTGCTGTGCTTATTTATTTAAATTATAATTGTCACCTGATTAATTGTGCTGATTGTGGTTATGTATGTAAGTTATACTTTGTGATTTATCTGCTTGCGCCTTCATGTTTACTTATTAAGATTACATACGAACATTTATTTGCTTATGCTGATATAATGCTAATGACCTGTTTATTATGTTTGCTGCTTTGCGTATGGATTGCATATTTACACATTTCTGTTTTGTTGTCATAACTACTCTTTAATTTGGTATATAGAAGTGCTGATATATGGTGTACGAACATGGAGTTTGGGTCATACTATAGTATTAATTATATATTATTCGCTTGGCAGAGCCTCGTTATAGGGATTGTGCTACATCCACTTGTTAACATTCTGTTCTCTACTGGTATATTTACTCGCTATTGCATGTTTTGCTTACGCTCAGTGCCTTATATTTTATGATAAAAAAATGAACTGCTATAATTCTACGAACGACATTGGTACAAGAAACTTCATCGAAGTCACATGAGCTGGAGGTTTTATGGAAGCTGCATAAATTTAAGTTAATAGGAAGGAAGCTATTGACATGACATTCCAACACTAGGTTTAGACCATTGACAGTTATTACACTGCATTCTTCGCGAGCAATTGAAATAGCAAGTGACACTTGACACAAGAAATACTCCACATGTTTGCTTCTGTTTTGCCATGATTCTTGAAGTGGTGTACACGCTGTGAAATATTACGATCATTCACACTCCGTATTCGTACTTACTTACTGAAAGTTATTCAAACTAAAGGCTGTTAGAGGTCATGTATGCATTTCTTTTATTTAATGATGGACAAGGTAACCAAAATGTATTTTATAATTCATAATGAGTAGAAGGTTTGGGCCAGATGGATTACATAGAAGTTGTGTGTGGACACTGTGTCTTCGGATTGTATGGGATGATGAATTGAAGTTTGCACTAGGATTTTATCTGTACTTGTTCGAGGAAACTGACTAGAGGAAAGAGTTGTTACACAAGTGAAATGATATTGGTGATAAGGTTTATATGTATTAACGTATTGAGAGGTATTATTGAAGTATTGAGATTGTGTAATGTTGATGATTATTAGAGTTTTGGTGGGTAAGAGGTAAGGTAAATGATATTGGTGATAAGGTTTATATGTATCGACGGAAAAGGTATTATTGAAGTATTAAGATTATGTGATGCTGAAGATTATTGGAGTTTTGGTGGATAAGAGGTAAAGTAAGTGAGGACCATATTTTTTTTTCGTTGGTTTTTATGGAACAAGGAGGATAAAGATGGTAGACTAGAGCACTAGAAGATTGTCTACACACACACACACTTTGTTAAATCAATAAGCAGTATATACTTTTTTTTGGAGAAAGGAAGTATTTGCATATCATGGCACACTGACAGTTGATCAGAAAAAGTTGGCTTGGCAAACATTGGTCTTGACATGATGACTATGACGTTGACTAACTATTATTGACTTTTATACACTGTACCACTACTACTTGATACACATATTGAGCATCAAATTTTGACAGAATTGCATTTACACAGTTAACACTATTCAATTACACACTAGTACTTAAATGTGGATGAGAGATGAGTGGGTTTTCCTTTCCCAATCCCAAATAATTGGTACCGACCTATCTCCTAAATATTATTTTACTTGTTTGTTGTGGCTTGCACTGACACCCATAAATATTATAGGTTTACTGTTATTTGTGTATTGTAATAGTTAATATGACAATTATCTGATATCATTTGTGTGTTTGCTATAATTTGTATGTTTAGTGTAAGAGCATTGATGATAATTTTCTAAAAGCAGTTGTGTGTGCATTCAAACTGTTGTTCGTGCTTGCACTTGTTCACCATTGATGGGTGATACTTGGAAATGTTTAATTACTGCTGATGAACTCTGATAAACTGTCTAATTAGTGACAGTGAATATTATGAACTGTTACCTGCACGTGTTCAACATGATGAGTGCCACTTGGAAATGTTTAATTTCTGCTGATAAACTCTGATGAACTGTCTAGTTAGTGATAGTGAATATTATGGACTGTTACCTGCACCTGCTCAACATTGCGGGGTGCCACTGTTGGAGCTGCTTCTACTGAAATGTCACTTGTTGGTGTCTGCACCTGCTCAGCATTGCTGGGTGCCACTGATGGACTGCTTCTACCGGAATGATGTTACTTGTTGGTGTCTGCACCTGCTCAGCATTTGTTGGGTGCCACTGATGAAACTGCTTCTACTGAAATGTCACTTGTTGGTGTATGCACCTGTTCAACATTGCTGGGTGCCACTGATGGACTACTTCTACTGAGATTATGTCACTTGTTGCTGTCTGCACCTATTCAACATTGCTGGGTACCACTGATGGAACTGCTTCTACTGAAATGATGACACTTGTTGGTGTCTGCACCTGTTCCACATTGCTGGGTGCCACTGATGGATCTGTCAACTACTCTACTTGTTTATTGAAGTATTGAAAGGAATTTATGTGAATATTTATATAAACTGATTTTTTGTGTGTTTACTGTTTATGAAATGTTATGAGACTCTTACCTGCACCTATTCGTCATTGCTGACGCTATTGATTGAATTGTTTAACGACATGATACTTGGGTAAACTATTATGTAAAAACATATGTATGCAAGCATTTGTATTCCTTACTGTATTTTATATATTAGGTTATTGAAGGGTCAGTGCGAAGCCAAAATTTAGTTATGTGGCATTTACTTATTTAATATTATCTTTTATTTTTGTCTGTATTTTTTTTGACGAATTTGGTGGTATTTTCACCACCAATGCTGACAAAAATACCATCAAATTCCAGCCCGTGGAGGAGGGGCATATGAAAGGTGGCTGCAGTGAGTCACAGCGCCAGAGATTGCGCCAAAGAGTGTTATTCAACCGCCTCCACTGGCGGTTGTAGTTGAGAAGTTGCTGTGGGCAGTTGTAGTTCTGAGGTAGGCGTGATCTGTGCTTGTTGAGACGTTAGATAGAGTACTAGTTGTTCTGTTCGGCAAGACACAATATGTTATTCGATTGGGGATGTTGTAATGATCAGAGTGTATTTTTCGTCAATATATATGAAGGTAACGAATTTTTTATTTTAATTTATTTCAAACTTGCTAACTAACAATGCCTCTTGCTCACAGGTTCAGTCAACAAAGCATCTGGCTTGTGTTCATGTATTAGAGTGTAATTCTAGTTTCCATGTGCAATCATAGTATTTCTGGTTTTTTTGTAAATTATTTCATTGTAAATGGCGTTTAAAGCATCTGATCGTATTGAGGAAGAACCGTGCCAGATGTGTATGTTGAATGACACTTCCACACACAGAACAGTTACACTTATAGCCTGCTGTTTAGTAGCTTTTATAGTTGCTGGGGACTTAATTAATTAATTGTATTAACGAAAATTTCCTTTCATTCTTTGTTGTTATTCTGTGCAGTCAGATTGCGTACTAATATTATTCAGGGCCAACCGGTTACGAGACTGCGTAACCTGACACACAGCGACAAAAACTAAAATTATTTGCATTCTATGTAATTAAGCCCCATGCAGAGTTTCTTAGGAACTTATGGCCAGCCGCGGTGGCCGTACGGTTCTAGGCGCTTCAGTCCGGGACCGCGCGACTTCTACGGTCTCAGGTTAGGATCCTGCCTCGGGCATGGATGTGTGTGATGTCATCAGGTCAGTTAGGTTTAAGTAGTTCTAAGTTCCAGGGGACTGATGACGCCAGATGTTAAGTCCCATAATGCTCAGAGCCATTTGAACCATTTAGGAACGTATGCTCTCGGAACTTTAACAGTAAACCTCACCGTTGTGCAGAACGTCCCTCTTTCAGCGTCTGCCTCTAAAGTTGTTTGATCATCTCCGTGACACTTCCGTGCTTACGAAATGAACAAACAACGTAACGCGCTGCTGTTCTTGGGATCCTCACTATTTCCTCTATGAGTCTCCTCTGGTACGGATGTCATACTGACAAGCAATATTCAAGTAATGGTCGAACGAGGGTACTGTAAACTACCTCCTTTGTTGACGGAATACGTATCCTGACGATTCTTCCAATGAATCCCAAGTCTGGCATCTGTCTTTCCTGCGATTAGTTCTTCGTGATCGTTCCACTTTAAATCGCCCTCTGCCCATACTCCTAGACACTCGTACTTTTAGGGAGTGTAGGGGTCGGACAAATCTATGGAGACACCGCGATAAATGCACCCTCGAACATGAATGCAGATGCTAGACAAGCCTGCAAGTTGCGCTGTTGTATTTGGTGAGTGATCACGAACGGCACCTGTGCCGTGCTCTCGGTGGACTGCAAATTTCAGTCATGGTCAGAACTGTGTTCTGTTTAGTTGTGACTGCTTTATGTCGGAAATAAATGAATACGAAAGTGGGTAAATTGTTTGGGCTCGTATCGTGGGCGTTTCCGTAAACAAGATAGCCGAAGTGTTTGAGGTTTCAAGAGGCACCGTATCAAAAATTTGTGCCGCATATAAGTAAAGCTGAAAAGCATCGTCTCCTAATTCATAGCCGGCCATAGTGGCCGAGCGTTCTAGGCGCTTCAGTTGTAACCGCGCGACCGCTACGGTCGCAGGTTCGAATCCCGCCTCGGGCTTGGATGTGTGTGATGTCCTTAGGTTAGTTAGGTTTAAGTAGTTCTAGGTTCTAGGGAACTGATGACCTCAGCTGTTAAGTCCCATAGTGCTCAGAGCGATTTGAACCTAATTCACAACCCGGACAAAATGTATGTTTAGTGAACACGACAGACGGTCATTGAAGACGATTGTGGTGAAAAATAAGAGAACAACAGCTGCAAATGTAGCTGTACAACTAAAAATCGCACCCGCGAACCGCATCAGTACCAAAATAAGACGAAGCCAGCTCCAAAATCCGGGAATTGCAGGGCGATCTCGAATTACAAAACCACACATCAGTGATGCAAATGCCCGTAAGAGGAAAACGAGGTGCCGAAGCCATGGAGCAATGGGAGAATGAAATTTGTTCGGATGGGTCTTGTTTCGCATTGTTTCCAGCTTCTCGCCGAATTTAAGTGCGGCGGACGCCATCCCTTGCCTACGATGCAGTGTGCTCGCTGAGCTGTAAAACTTGACGGGGGTTCGATTACGATTTGAGGAGATATCGCGGTGTCCCATGGCCATCATGGTTACCTTACAAGGTTGCATTACTGCCGAGGATCATGTGGCAATTTTAGCTGATCAGGTCTATTCCATGGTACGATCCTTATTCCCCCATAGCCAGAACATCAATCTTCCAGTTCACACAGCTCGCATTATCCAGGACTGGTTTTGTGAGCACGAGGATGCCTTGTCGGATCTCCCCTGGCCATCAAAGTCACCAGATCTCAATATTATTGAGTCTTTGAGATTTACTTCGGGTGCGTGATCGCTATCCGTCTCCCTCATCATTACCCGAGCTTGCCATTGTTTTGCAGCAAAGATGGTTTGCAGCAAAGATGGTGTAAGATTACTTTGGAAACCATATAGAATCTTTTCCGAGACTACTGGTAGAAGTTTTGAATGGCAACGGTTTTCCTACACTATATTAGGTATGGTATTGTGTTGCATTTTTGATGTTTCCATACTTTTTCCCACGCCTGTAGCTGCCTTACTAACCATCTGATGCCACGGAAAGGTGAGTGGAGCCTACATGACGCAGTGGTTAACGCACCGGATACACATTCCATAGGAAGAGGGTTTACAGCCATTTGGGTCATACTTATTTAGGTTTCCTGTGATTCCGCTCACTGTTCGAGCCACCTGTAAGCGCCCGGCGTAATAATTAAATGGTGATATGACGTAGCTTAATATACAGGGTGGTTCCTTGAAGTGTCCCATATTAATGTAAGAGGTGCAGAACGCTGTGACTGATGTGTTTCTTGACGTTAGGAAGATGTTTGATACAGATCCGCACTGTCGTTGAGTGAAACACATCCGAACTTGCGAAGTATCGGACCATATTTCTGACTAAATTCACAACTCTCTTGCAGACCGAACTCAACACTTCGCTCTTAATGGAAGAAATCTACTGATATAAAGTTAATTTTAGGAATACTCCAAGGAAGTGTGACTGGATCGTTACTGTTTCCAGTGTACGTAAATGATATAGTGGCTAACGTCGGAAGCTTGATGGTGCTGTTTGCAGCTGATGTGGTTCTGTATAAGGAGATAGCGACACTAGAGCAGTGTAGCTAACTGCGAGAAGACCAGCAGAGAATTAATGATTGGTACAGAGACTGGTCTAAATAAATGTAACATAATGCGCATAAATACTTTAAGAAATCCGTTGCTGTACGATCACACTACAGCTGAAAAATCATTAGAAACAGAAATTACTGTAAAATATCTGGGAGTAAACATCCGGAGCGATTTTAAAGTGGTATAACCACATAAAATCAGTAGTAAGAAAATCAGATCCCTAGCTAAGATTCAGATGCAATTTTATGATACGGGGAGCCAAAGTAGTTGAAATTCAAGGTAAACTGAACTTGAATAAAACCTCTCGGTTCCGAATAATTTGTTATTGTCCCTTATTCTCAGCACTATTCGCTCTAGTGCTCTGCCCGTAATGATTTGTTGCCTCTTCATGAGGCATGAGGTTGGATTCTGTTACTACGAATGTTGGGGGCGTCTCCGTGTGCTAGGCTAATATATGTGACACTGCTTATCACATGAAGGTGCTGCTTTAAGGCAGCGAAACTTTCGCCTGAATAAAGTATCAACTAACAGCTGTTTAAGATTAGTAGGAAGAATCTTAAGGAAATGTAACTCATCCATGAAAGAAGAGCCGCGCGATCTTAGGCACCTTGTCATGGTTCGCGCGGCTCCTCCCCGTCGGAGGTTCGAGTCCTCACTCGGGCATGGGTATGTGTGTTTTCCCTAGCGTAAGTTACTTAAGATAATTAGCTAGTGTGTAAGTCTAGGGACCGGTGACCTCACCAGTTTGATCCCCTAGAAGCTTACCAAGTGGCTTGCAAAACACTGTTCGATGGATTCTCGAGTACTGCTCATCAGTATTTTGCGCTTATAATTTTTATACATCATGCATTTTTCAACTGCTTTATAGCAGAGTGTATAGGGCACAGGAACCCTGAATGACATTTTTCCTGTTGTAATTTCAACATAATCCACGCCGCAGCAATACAGTAAGAGAATTCCCAGACGAAGCTTTGAACACTGTAACCTTTATAACCACGTAAGGTTGAGTACTCATTTCAGTAAACTTCGTACTAGCAAATGACAGTCTAAAGCTCACTGTGATATTTATCAAAAGTAAGTTATTTCACTGGGCAAAAATTAGTTGTCTCCTTAAAAGAGCATACTAGTCGCTTTGGTTAGTTGTAGATGGTGTAGAATTTGTACCAACTCTCGTGACCCACTGTAGCTGACGCAATGCACAGCTGTTATGCGGTTAATGCGTGCCAGTCGGTTGAATGGAATCAACGTAGTAGAAACGGTCGACATGGACACGCAACAGATCGGCAGAAGGAAGCAGCCATGCCCATGACAAAGCCGCTCATGTCATTGACAACGCTGCGCATGCAGTTGTCTAATTTTTATATTTGTTGACGTGTACAGTCCAACAGGTCTACAAGGAATGGTGTACCACTGGCAGCTATGGTACACTGTGTAAGAACAGTGACTGTAAAAAGATCATGACTGACAGGGACCAGAGGCAGATAGGACGCCTTCTCAAAAACAATTGGTTTCAGACCCACTACCGTGAGACAAGGTAGGTCCATTTCGACCAATTTCTCTACCTAACATTGCGAAGGACACTTCATGCATTGGACACTTGGCGTTAGGTGCCTCGCAAAAAGTCAGTGTCCGCAGTGGCGTATAAAGCTGCCCATCTTCAGTGGACCAAAGAAAACAGAAACTGGACATTAGCTAAATGGAGGTGTGTAGCTTGAGCTGACAAGTCGCGAATTTGTCTCTCTTCAAATGAAACGAAGAGCTGAGTGCAGCGACAAGCAAAAGGTGTGTTTAAACCTCAGTATGTCTGCGTTGTAGTTCAGACCGGAGGTGGTTCTTTGGTGTTTTGGGAGTGACCAAGTCTTGACCTTTCTTCTGCATCTTGATGGTGAGTGTGCTCTGGACACTCCCATCTTTCAAGATGACAACACCCATGTTCACATTGTTTGGTGACTGCTTTTCTAGAAACAGTCATGTAACATGTAGATTCGAAACGAGAGACCCAACTGTCGAGAATGTTTGACTGACGCCGAGATATACGATATACAGTAGTACTAATGATTGTCGGTAACCGTCCACTGTAAACTTTCTCTTCACTTACTCTTGATTCGACTTTGCATGCCTTGTAATAGCGAGGGAACGTTAAAAGCATTCTGAACAGTGCAGGGACAATAAGAGTTGGTCACCATCCTTAGCCGGCCGGAGTGGCCGTGCGGTTCTAGGCGCTACAGTCTGGAACCGAGCGACCGCTACGGTCGCAGGTTCGAATCCTGCCTCGGGCATGGATGTGTATGATGTC
This sequence comes from Schistocerca gregaria, assembly GCF_023897955.1. Classification (NCBI taxonomy): domain Eukaryota; kingdom Metazoa; phylum Arthropoda; class Insecta; order Orthoptera; family Acrididae; genus Schistocerca; species Schistocerca gregaria. Next base: position 300,710,066 of record NC_064920.1, on the reverse strand, counting down.
CTTAGGTTAGTTAGGTTTAATTAATTCTAAGTTCTAGGCGACTGATGACCTCAGAAGTTAAATCGCATAGTGCTTAGAGCCATTTGAACGATTTCACCACCCTTAGAGCCATTTCACAGAAGACCTCCTAAGGGAGAGGTGAAGTTGAATACCTCTTGACGACGCAGTTTTTTGTGATGCCGCCGTATGGCGGCTAAGGCTTGACAGACACACACACACACACACACACACACACACAGGACCTCCTGCGATACAAGCTCTCACCGCTAACATTTTGCAACCCAGAAAGAGAGACTTACTTTAACAAAGAGCAATATTAGGCACTGAAGTAAAAAGAAGAGTTTTATGTGAATTGCATCACATAGCATTCATAAACATCTCGAAAATAAAATTGGGAACCATAGTTGTGGGCATTTGAAGATGTGAGACCCACTGGACGTATTTATTCTGCAAAAAAACAAGCGTCTACATGCTGTAAGAATTACAGGGATTCATTCACTTAAATATGCTACTGGTTAAACAGGGAAGTTTAGCTGTGCTAACAAAGAAAGACCGCCTCATTGGCCACAGCAAGAGAGAAAGAGAGAGAAAGAGGGAGAGGGGGAGGCGGGAGGGAGAGGGGAGGGGGAGAGAGGGGCCGGTGGGCGGGAGGGAGGGAGGAAGAATGAAGCGACTTGCAGATGCGAAGATGAACGTCACTGGTTTCCCAAATAGAGCACAGCCCAGGGAAGGAGACTGACTAGTATGTTCTGAGGAGCATTTTGATCGGTTAGCACTCGGAAGATGTAGAGCCTAATCACTCTGAATTCAACAAGAAATGCAGAGCTTTTCCTTGCAGCAACCGTTCTAACAGAGATCACTTCACCTTCATCTTCTCTTTCATCGTTGGTCTCATCTGAGTCTCTGTCTTCAGCCTGGTCGCCCCCAAGTGCTGCCACCAGAGGTGATGTATCGAAGGACTTTCAGAAATTTTTGGCTGATTTGCACTTTGCTGTTGGCGAGTTCATTGGTGCCGACATTGACTGACTTTGCGGGATGATGTGCAGGGAAAGTAAAGTCATTTTATAACATTTCGATCACTTCAGGGTTCACTTTGAAGTATTGCATTTCGAATTAATGAAAGTGCTTTCAACTCCAATCTCTAGGTGTGACGTATTTCCTTCTGAAGTATTGTCTACTTTCAGTTAATATCACGACAATCACTGGGGACTTTGAGTTAGCAAATAAACTTGCCATTAATTCACTTGCACGATTATTAGCATCTTTCCCCCAGACCCTTATGTCAGATATGCCAAGATCTTACTACATAAAAAAAAGGTCCAAATGGCTTTAAGCACTATGGGACTTAACATTTGAGGTCATCAGTTCCCTAGACTTAGAACTACTTAAACCTAAGTAACCTAAGGACTTCACACACATCCATGCCCGTTGCAGGATTCGAACCTGCGACCGTAGCAGCAGTACGGTTCCGGACCGAAGCACCTAGAACAGCTCGGCCACAGGGGACAGCTATTGTATCAATTGTAAGGTGGCAGATTAAATTAATATTGATTTCGCACCTTAGATAAGAGATTTAATACAGCGTAACGACTAGATGAACATGTCACCTGACATACTTCGACGAAAATGAACAGATTTGCCTATTAAGATGTACAGAATGCAATGCAAAGGGATGACATTCGGTTGACGGTATTAACAAACTGAACCTAAATCCTGCACGTCAATGAGCAAGAGGTGAATAAAGCTGCTGGAGGAAATGTTTTACTGTGGGGGCAGACGTAAGCTGCGCTGTCACGGCCCGAGTACAGCAGAACGCTTTTAAAGCGGCCTGTGGTGACGGACAACAAACGCGCTGGGCGATACATGGAGGAGGACAGGTAGTAGGCCAGCGCTGTGTGCTATGGAAAGAATCTTTAGAAAACTGTGTTGGAGAGTTTCCAGATGGATACAAACAGACCAGCGATGCAGTTGATCACGTGGAAGGTGCGTGATATGCTCGTGGTGTATGCATGGAACTTTTAGGCGTCTGGAGTGGCCACAAACTGTCTGATTGGCTGAAATGAACTAGGAAGGAGTAAAGTGCCGAAATTTCGACACAGTTTGATGGTCGTCCCTTTGCGATTGGCAGGGATAGTTTCCACAAGGTGAAAGGAACGCTCCTATTGGTTGTAAAAAGCCATGGCATGGAGCAAAAAAATGGCTCTGAGCACTATGGGACTCAACTGCTGTGGTCATTAGTCCCCTAGAACTTAGAACTACTTAAACCTAACTAACCTAAGGACATCACACACATCCATGCCCGAGGCAGGATTCGAACCTGCGACCGTAGCAGTCGCACGGTTCCGGACTGCGCGCCTAGAACCGCGAAACCACCGCGGCCGGCGGCATGGAGCACGAAAGGACACAGGTGGGGGACAGTTTTGCTACAAGAGACAAGACCGAACATTTAGGGGACTCTCCTCTGAACCAGCGTCAAGTGCAGAACAGGCCACATCACGCTCTGTGTCACACAAAGGAGGAATTTTGTGTTAACACTGCGTTCACTTTGGCTGACATTCAGCTAGATATTAGCTGTAGTGTCGTTGAGGTCCAACAGCGGAGAAACGAAATAGCCATGCAGTTAATTGGTCTTGCGAGAACTGAGAGGGCATTTTAATATGCACGCTGCTCCATCCATGCACGTGCATATTACCATTTTTCAAGACTAGGGATGAGTGCATGTTTTCTCGCCCAACGAGAAACATACGATAGTTTCTGCTGATAATATAAGCAAAGATTTTGATTAGCTTTTATAGGACTTTCAGAGGACAAGAGCAGCCATGTGGCCGACAGCTCATCACAGATAAGGTAAATACCGCTAGCAGAGGCGTAAACTTGTTGGGTCACCAGCTTGCGTCGACTGTGTATTCGAGGAACATTGAATAATCATTGCTCAGCTTGTCACAAAAACTAATCATCCTCCGTAGACTTGACTGTCACCCTAAATAGAACCGAACTTAGAACCGGAATAGGATGATTTGTCATAATATTGGCCGACTTCACGATGTAGTAATAAGAATAATTTTAGAGAGAACCTTCTGGTTAAAACTTGATATTGTTGTGTTCAGTATAATTTGATTAAACAGGACGTAATGCGTTATCGTGACAACTGTCCTAACCTTGTCATGTTACAACATATGTAAATTCGTGAACTTCTTTGACAATAATCCTGAATTAAAGCAATTTGTGTACAGCTAAACACCGTTGTGCTCTGTCGTAGAATAAGGATCCACTCGTAACCCCAGTCATTTATCCTATGGACGCTAACGCACTTACTGGATGTTTTTGCTATGTCTGACGATAGAGAAAAGGAGTGGAGTGTCAGGCAATGTTGCTACTGTTTATCGGTTTTGTGGATAATTTTATCGGAATAAATCAAAGTCGTGTGACTACATTTCTAGTTTGACAAACACTTAGACACTCTACTGGCCCACTAAATCACCCGATCGTAATTGCACAGAAAATGTCTGACACTCTATGCAATAGCGGGCGAAACATGGTAATCAACTGCCCCACAATTAGTAGCTCTATGGGATCTAATCATCAAAGAGTAGCTTTAGCTGGATACCGCATACCTGAAGCAAACTTGTGAGCTCTCCTAATGGAGCCATTATTAAGGCTGTAGATGGTACTACTTTTTATTAGGGTGATCCCTCGCAGAGATAACTAATTTTTTGTCTAATGAGGTTAAGACATATCACGCGAATTCTATCCATTTGTAGAAACTGAGATTGCTTTTTGTATCTAATGGATCAATGCGGTGCTAGCACGTAACGTTACACGTCTTTTTTAATTATTTTGTCAACTGCTGAGTAATAAATACGTTGACAATTCTACAGACTGTTTAATGTTGACGTTACTTCCCGGTGACGCAGATGTTCACCATGTACAGCAGTGGCTGTTGGTGCCTATATACGCCAAATGGAAAATGTGGACAGTACAAGAATGTTGTTGATGTGCAATGTTTAATAAAGTCATAGCAGTTATGGAACTCATTGTAACGAAAATGAATGGAGAAACAACACAATATAAATTTTCTAAACGAACTAGAAATGTGTTTTACCATCCGCCCATTTCATATCCTGCAGGGTATGTTGTTACGATAGTGATGTGAGGGAAAACAGTGAATAGAAAACAGCCGTGAGCAATAAAGGGCGGCCACTGGACCACGCAGGGTTATTGCAATACAAGGAGGCTTCGTCGATTAACTTTTATGCTGAGAGTTGGGTTGGTCGCATGCAAAAGTATTAGCCACTGTCGTGAAGAACCCAAAATAACAGAATGCATATTGAGAGACATATGAGACAAATGTCAAGTGTAATGGTATGGAGCCCACTGGATACAAAACGCCACCTTAGTTTCTACGTATTCAGAGAAATACAAACAGCAGTAGATAAATCAGGGAGATTTTAGAGTCCCAACCACAATGCCCCTACTTTGGACCGGATACCACTTATCAGTGGGATAGTGCCAGGCAACGAGTGACGAGACACAGGACAGGTGCTACAGTTTTAATGGCATTCACGTGAGGATGAAATGTCCAGCGTTCCTGGAATACTGTCGCTCAACAACCTGTTGGTCACAGTTTATCATGCAAGCAAGGGCCGTGCTTTGTATAATCTCATAGCAGTCACATCGAAGGAATTCCTCAGAAGCATATGTAACGTCTGTTTTACTATATTCTACGATGTTCTTATGCTGTACTTGTGCTTCGCACGTAGTGAGTTCTCAAAACCAGTCAGTAGTGTGGATCGTTTTCATGTTGTTACATAGTTGCTACGTGGGAATCATTTCATTTTGGTGGCATGTGTGCCTCTTGGGCTTTTCACATACTTCAGGGTTAACCGCTCAAAAAAAGGCTTATATCACCGCGGTTTTTGATTAAGAGTTTCTTACTCAATACTCTTTCCCGCAACAAATCGCAACGCAAACTCACCTACGGAATGATATTAAAGGAATCTTGTGTTCCCAGAACAGTTCAGTAGAATGCGATGTTTCTCCCGTTGTGAACGGGACAAGCAGACTGTGCACATTGCTAAGTTTGGTAACCTGCCACGAGAAATCATATCAGGTTTAAATGGTGGACGCAGTGTCATTTTTCAACACAATGTGTGTCGGAACGATAAGCTGTCCACTGAATCGGTGTATACCATACTATTGGTGCTTGAAACTTCAACTACGGCCGTGAAATACGAAATATTGAACATCTGCCTTGTAGTGATCACTCATACCAATTGATTTGTAAGAGAATACATGTGAACTATGCACAGCCTCTCTAGAAGTGGCTGGGTGGGATGTATCGAATCAGACAATACACAATCTACCAATTTGGCCTCTAGGTGTTTGGTATGATTAACCCCGCCTCCTCTCCCACGAGCGCCATGGTGCACAAAGTAGGTGGGCAAGGCAACACCTGCAACTTGAACTGAACCAATATCATCTGTGTGGAGTTCCCTCCACTGAGACGTTCAGGATTTGTCTGTCTCCTTTCTATCGTCTTTGAAAATTTGGAGGGTGCCATTTACCACTGCACGTCTCAGGCACTCTGTTCTACAGGTTCAGCAAGTAAGTTACTGTCTTGTTTTTGAGTTGGTGTCAAGTAAGGATGCAAGATAGCGCTACCTAAAGTAATTTAAGGACTGTTCAGTGTGTATAAAAGATACTAAAACCTGTTATCTAACTGTACAATTAACATTTATGCGACCAGTGTGTCTATCAAAACAATGCTGCATGATCACAGCACACCCAAACCGTAAATAACTTCTTCGAGGCGGAGGAATTAGCCAAATTGAATGTATGCAGTGTATGCTGACATTTGTGGTATCGTCCAAAGATCAAGGCGCCACACCAAAGTGGGCAAAGCGTATGGACTCTAGAGACACTAGCAATGTATCACTGCAATCCGAACGACGAATGGGAGAGACTTAAGAATACTCCCCTCTCTCTCGGCACTGTAGTGCCCTTGCATGTTCAATACGAAGCTGAAGGAGCCAACATCATTGAGTAGAATTAAAGAGCTAGTCAAGTCTCAGATGGAAATGTAATTTTGTAAATTTTGAAAATTGTATGTCAAGAGAAGAGTTTATTAATCAGTGTATCAAGTGATGATTTAATATTCAATGACAGTTGTAAATCATAAAGCACTCCTATATCAAAGGACTGTGTCAAGTTAAGCAAATCTTTGATACCGTGTAATAAAGAGAACTAATATTTCAAATGTTTTAATTCAGATGAGCCATGTCCCAGAGCAATCGAAGAAACCGCAGCTAAGGCCGGAGAGTAGTAGTTTCTTCTGGTCATAACAACGTGAGCCCCATTAGGCAAACTTGGGACCTTTTGAAACTTTCACTGCGTCACCACAGGAATACTCTCCCCCCTCTTCCCCCCATCCCCTCGCCCACCTCTCGCATACTGGATAACGTAAGAAGCGCCGCCGTCGAAGACTGGAACAGGCTTGTACAACGACCTCACGAGCACCTCGTGGACGGCATGCAAAGGAAGATCAAAGAACGTTAGCACATACGAGTCAAATCATATTAAGTACTTTTAGCTATCACAGATGTGCACCTAAACACAAACTACTTATATTTTGGATCTTGACGTGTTTTTACTGTGCGATTATTTTTCTTAAGGCTTGTGCTTTCACTCCCTGCTCCCCTTGAATCTAAGCCTAGAAACGTTTTTGAGCAATATTTATCTGTCACTTACTGCGTCGCATGCTTTGTGTCGAAGCAGGCGTATTCGTTTCAAAGGTGTAGGTGGTAGCATTGTTCAGAACCCAACAGAATGTTCGTCGAACTTACACGAAAGTGTCGGGAATACTTATCGAAGGTATTTTAATTCAAACAGGTGGTAGCATTGTTCAGAACCCAACAGAATGTTCGTCGAACTTACACGAAAGTGTCGGGAATACTTATCGAAGGTATTTTAATTCAAACAGGTGGTAGCATTGTTCAGAACCCAACAGAATGTGCGTCGAACTTACACGAAAGGTATTTTAATTCATCTTTGCAGCTACAAGAAAATGCGTATTTTTTCACCATGTGCGTTTCGTTTTATTGATGTAAACACCTCAGCAGTGTCCTGTGATGAAATATTTTTACAGTTTGGCTTGCATTTTAGCTCGAAAAAGAGTTCGTTGCAAAAGATATTGATTTCACTTAAGGTGTTTTGTGACCCACTTTCGCTCACATCAGGAACGCCGTCTGGGCGATTTCATCTCAAATCATACAAGTCAAGTGTGAATGTGTCACATCATTACTTCAAAGTTTCCTGAAAAAACATAAAATATGGTGAAGTGCCACATGATACCTCCCCAAAACTACAATATTTTGATTTTCTGATGATTTGTTAAAGCGCTACAGACCTCTCTAAATGAGAGTATTTGTGACAATGGCGTAACGAAAGGGAAAATTGAAAAATTGTACTAAAGAAACAAAAGGCGGTAGAGATCAGAATTTATTTCCAATAAATACTTTGTCCCCAATACTAAGAGACATGGTGAATACACACACGTTCCTGAGATTTTTTTATTTTTCTTGGAAAAATAAACTATGAAAATATGTAACTTTTTGCGAATAACAAAATTATGTTTTGACAATAAGAACTGTCACAGGATGTTAACTATCTTAATCATTTGGCAAAATGGAGGGACAGGTAACAGTCAAAATATTTGTACGTAAAGATGAAAAAATTTGAAATTTTTTGGTTATTTGGAAATGATTTTCACCATAACACTCATCCTAAATGTTCTAAAAATTAGATTGTCATTGTACTTAGCGAATGTACAATCAAAGTGAGCAATACTTGTCTGTATAAAATGTGAGAAATTTTTAGGTAGGCCCAGCTCTACTCTCAAGGTCAAAAATCATAGACACTTAAATATTTAAACTGATCGCTGATTTTAAGTAAATGTCATGCAAAATTGGTATTTTTGAATCAAAATATTTACTTTACAACATTATAAATGAGTGGGAAATAGTTTATTTTATAACAAAAATAAGCATTTTATAACAAAAATGAGATATAGAATATTTATACAGATTTTTCTTTTTACGACATTCACAAATTATTATTGTATTCTTAATGAATTTACTTCTTCATGGCTTTCCATGAATTAAAATTGCCTGCAATGTAACAATCAAAACTGCGCTGTTGAGAAGAGTTCCTTTTTTTCATCTGCTTCTGCTGAACTTGTATAGCCGAGCTGAATTTGCACAAGGACAAGAACTTTACTTCTGCTGTGGCCTGTCTCTGAATCCTCCGGATATGATGGTGAGCTATTCGTTTCATGACCCAATGCCCAACCTCCGTAACAAACTTCTCTGGCTCTACTGTCTTCTTCACCAACTCTCCTCCCTCCCACAATGCATAGGTTACGCCACTGTCAGTATCCTGAAGGAGTAATGCTTCAACAGTCATCACTTCAGCACCAGGACACATTATTGCACACTCCTGCAACCAACATTTATCCTGCGGATCTTGGCGTATACACAAAACCATCAGGTGCATCTCTGTGTACTTCTTTCCTGTGACACTGCTCATGACGAGACAAACAAGTTTCAAATTCGTGCAGACTTCCTTCACTTGCTGCCATTTTACCCATTTTGGTCGTAAGGAGAAGAATTTTGTGAGACCAATTTTTAAATACGGGTTCTCCTTTTTCATTAGGACATATGCATCTCTTATTGACCTTATCATATATCTTTTTACCTTTTCCACTATTTTCACTAACAGAGATAACAACAGCCTTGCTACGACTCTGCCTGCTTCAGTCTCTGTCATCATTGAGGTGATATTCCAGAGCAACAGTAAGTGTATCATCTTGCATCTGATGCCCACAGTAAAAATCTGGACATGCCCAAATATCTCTCTCATTCTTTAATTTACGAAATTTTGAAATCAAATAATGTGAGGAAGTGGGTATGTATTCCTGTATCTCCTGCTTAGAGTGGCTATCTGGTATCAGTGTCAGTAACTGTACTTTCTCACTCTAGGTGGCTTCTGAGATATCAGTATTTAGGTATTAAAACCACGCATTACATTTCGTCCACATATCACTATATTCAGGTTCTGCACCAAGTGCATCTTCATTATACACTCCACAGATTTTTGAAGCTGTGTAAAATTTGTTTCAATTTCTTTCACTTTTCTGTTTGTATTGTTTTCTTCTTGTGCTTCTTACCTTTCCTGGAAGTTCAAGGAGGGATATAGTAGGGGCTACAGCAGAAATGCTAACATTCACGCATCAACAGCTTCACGCCTAGGAATATAAACATCTGCACTGTCTTCTTCAGTTTCACATTCGGGCGATGGTGATCGTTCAGGTGAGTTGACACTAAATTCCTTCTTGTAATGAGTGTAGCAAGTCCTGCCCCATAGATGTGGTGCTAACACCATTACTTGAGAACCAAGATATTCCTGCAATACCTCTGACAGATTTCCAACAACTGCGAAGTATTTTTGACACTTCTTGAACACCACCTGCTTGTGTCTTTTTTCATAGCCCACACACTTCACTTCTTCAATTCTGTATTTCCTCTCTGACAATGTATATAACAAAAAGATAAACCAAACACAAAACTCAACGCAGAATGGTGTATGTGCAAGTTCTCTCTCGTTTGTTGTAAACAGAACAGCGCTGAAAACATTGTTGCCAACATGCATATTTTACACTAGAAATCCAGTGATGCGAAGTATGCAGATGTTGAAAAATTTTTACAACTTTATACAGAAAATATTGCCTACTGTGTTTGCACTGACTACTAAAATATTAACCAAACAATATTTTGTGCAATTGTCAAAAGTTTTTCGTTGGGGTTTTCGAGCAAATATTTCGTAAAAACTCGTAAAAATGCAATTTTTTACATTTTTAGCAATAAATATTTACATAATACATATAGCTGGAGCAGAGAAGATACTGTCTATAGTTACATCAGTAGTATCTGACAATATGACAGAAAATATAGCATTCTGTGACTTTCCAAATTAGAATTTTTTAAGTGGAAAAATTAACTTATATTTCATATTTTCTTCTTAAATTTGTAAGTTAAAGGAAGCCCATAAGAGCGCGGGTGTCAACTAAATTTCAACACAGTAAGAGGGAGCTTTAACGCAAAACATCTGTCAGGTCTCCAGTACTTTTGGTTTTTATTTACATATTTTTGTTTTTCAAAGGGCCGTACCGTTCACAAAAATTAAGATAAAGTGAAAATACTTTATTTCTTAACACTTATGATATGGAGGACTAATATATATTTTTTCCAGAGGAATCCATGACCACAAGTTGGCATGTCCTGTATGATTTGAGAGGAAATCACACGTCTGCTTGCACGTTCTTGAGGATTTCCTCACTAGGCACTGTTGTTTCCCGCCTAATCCCACACTGTTTTGCAAATCTATATACTTCTTGATGTGAAACAGGCTCACTGTAGCATCGTTACTGTTTCATTACAGCTTGTCTCTGTGTGTATTCTGTGATTAGTGTTGCCATTTAACAGATAGTTTTGATTTTTTTATTCTTCTAAAAATTTGTCTTCCTCTGCAACTCGTCATACGTGTAAAGTGTTTTTTTTAAAAATATGTAACTATACGTTTATTTAATATGTAAGAGAAGTAAAGAAGTAAGTAAAATAGAAGGGAAGGGGAGGGGGATTAGATAGCAGCGAGTGGTGGGAGGGGGACGAATTTTTTTCTCTATCTATTTTTTTCAGTTATTTTATGTAGTGTCGGGTACTCAATATTTAATCTGATCACAAAGTAAATATTTATTATCTGTTAATGTTTTGTGTATGTTCAAGTTTTCTTGAAAAGGGAGAAGGCTTATGTTTTCACTGTTTCATGATGTTAATATCTTTTTCTATTGTGCTTTGCCTATGATATCCTGTTTAGGTTGTCTGCAAATGTTGAATGGTTGCATTGTATGTCCATGTCCTGTTGTGCTCTTCATATCTTCTGACTGTGAGTCAAATGTCCTACCAGTCAATCTGATGCAGATTTTGTCACAATCTTTCCAGTGGAGCTGCTAGATACCAGACTGTTGGTATCTGTTTGGTCGTGGTTCTAGTTACGGGATTTGTTTCGGTATCGAATTATTCGTTTCGTGATTAACATACTAGTTGGGGAAAATTTGGCATCGAATGCTACCTGCACTCAATAAAGCAAATTCCATTCCTGTGAGTCATTACTGCCAGAAGTAATGTGTAGCTATCACAGAAGTAAAAAGCTGATACCGAACAAACTATCGAGCAATCGACTGAAGTTTTCGAGCAGGTTTTTCAGTCGGTGGATAAATGGCCAGGATCAGCAAAAAGCGACTCACAGGTACCCCACCTGTCGCTGTGCCCACAAAAGGAAACCACCGGCGCTCAGCTCACGCTAGCATAGCTTAGAGTTGCTGTAAAATTTCTGAAACGAGGCTCTTATCGACAAGGCAAATCCAGCCATGGCGACAGACGGATGCGGGTCAGCTCGTCGGGCATTGATGGTATTTCTTCGCTGCATGTATTCCTTAGTCATTCTCTCGATTTGAAAAACAGCGGAAAGAGCCATGGACACAATTCAATTACAACTGTGAAATCACCGAATGTTTATCGCCCATCGCTTATGAAAAGCTGGAAATCGCCTTAAAAACGCCATTCAGGTTCATATTTGTGAAAACATGCACTACTGGCAACTGCAGTTATTTTTGGAGCGTCACTTCCGAGGAATGTATTTCGTCTTTAACGTTCGTATCAGCCTGAAAACTTGTTTGGGGACAATCAGTCAAAAATGTAGCTGCGGTACGAATCATTTCCATTCAGAACTCTGAATCTTGCGACAAATGGTACCTGAAATTTCGCCTATTACTGGTTTAAGAAAGCTGATTCACAATGCAAAGGAAGGAACTATACGGAAAGACGAAAAATACTTGTATGACGGCTGTAATTATATTATTACTTTTCCCATTACTAATGTCATAAAACTGCTCCTTCAAATAAATACGAGAGTGAACCATCATTTGTTCTCCTGAGCAGATATTCAGGTATACTTATTCAGTTCCCTTGTGAGATTTCAATGAAACCATCATAGAAAAATGGAGAAAAAGGTTTATGTATCTAATGAAAATTACTTTTATAACCAAGCATGACTTCTTCAGTCAATTAATATCACAATTTGGACGTTTCAGGCGACGATATTAATATGCAATTATTTCCCTGGCAGTTTGCAACAAAGTGGAGAATAATTCTGTCTTAGCAACCCCATACAACTGAGTTGAAGTCCTGTATGAGAGGTCACGCGTTGACTTATCTTTAAACAGTACGTCGCACGTCATTGTTCGTCCCAATAATGAACGCTACAATAAGTAATTCGAGCAGCATCCATGTACGAAATGCTGTGATCGAGAGGTACGTGAAGCTTTGAGGCTTCTTGCAGATATTCACTCGAAAAGAAGAAGACAGGTAGGGAGTATTGTGTTGTCAGTAGAGAAGCATTAACCCTTTGGGGACGCGAGGCCCGTATACGTGGCTCTACGCGACAGTCGATGGGACGCGAGGCCCATATACGTGGTCCGATTGTCGCGTCACACACCCAGCACTGTATCTAGGGCCTGGCTTGGAGTGTCGACACGGGTCAGGGCGCATCCTGACAAAAGGGTGATTGCTCTGACTATTTTCAGGTGGGGATCGTCAACGCTTTCTATCTATATGTCATCACAGCAAAGATAAAAGGAGACACCAAAGAGTCATTTGCAGTCTCGGAAGAGTTTCTCGAAGGAGCTTGTGGGCAACGTCAGGGCTCAACCAACCCACCGAGGAAGAGGCCACGTTCTGAGCATAGTGACCTACACAGGATCGACGGTCGGTACCATGCTCTCGCAAGAACAGACACCGTAAAACAGGGTGACTGTGTCGCTTTCAGTGTTTGCTCCAAGCCAGGAGGGCGAAAACGGTCCCCCTTTTTGGCGAAACTTGTCCGTCCAACCCTTCTACTCACGTGCCTGAGTGCTTCAACAGGTATCACAAAGTAGCAAAGTACCGAAAGGACTTGTAAAATATGGTTGCCTATCGAAAAATCGATATGCCAAAGTTGTAAAGTTTTTTTAAGCAAATTTTATGAAATTTTGTAGTTTATTGACATAAATTAAATTTTTCATCCCTGAAAATGAACTTTTTATTTTTCTTCCCACGGACGTCCCATAAGAGATAAAATTGTATTTTATATGTAGTTTTAAAGCTAAAACTTTAAAGAATAAGGTACAGCTAATTTTAATATGTCTTATTCTATGCTTCGCCCCGCAACTAAAAAAAAGTAACAAAATCAAAATTTTCATTTTTTCTATTTTAACACCGCCGCCAAGTCAAAAACTGCACGATATGGAATAATGAAAATAGTATGCCAGTAAAGAGCGTGTTTTAAGCTTCATTAAAAAAAATTACACCTATAAGCCAAAAACTGTAGATTTTATAAGCGATGAAAGAAATCTAAGAGATATGGAAACCGCACAGCGCCGCCGAATTGCTCCGCTTTGGGGAAACGCGCTCCGTCCCGAAAGCGTTAAAAGCAAATGGAACAGCCAAGACAATTCAGTGACTTCGAACGTGAAATAATCACTGGGTGTCACCAGGCAAACAAATCCTTCGAGGACACTTCAACCATTCTAATCTTTCCTGATTGTAGGTGATGTTACTGTGAAGTGGATGCGTGAAGAAACAACCACAGCTGAACCAATATCAGGCAGATCTCGTGTTCTGACAGAAAGGGATCGCCGAGCATTGCAGAGGGTAGCTGCAGTTAAAACATAATGGGGTGTAGTGGTCGAGTAGTTGAGGTGGTGTAAACAGCAGCGTCACTGGACAGCGGATGATTGGAATGAGTGACATGGAGTCATAACCGCACTATACGCTATGGAAATCTGATGGAAAAGTTTGGAATTGGCGAATGCCTGGAGAGCGTTACCCACCATTACTGGTGGAGCCAACACTGAAGTACAAAGAAGGTGGCGTTAAGGTTTCGGAGTGTTTTTGCGGTTAGGATGTGGTCCCTACATTACACTTAAGAACTCGTTATCAGCGGATGGACGTGACTGAACTGTAGAGCACTGTCTACTGCATATGGTAGAGGAACAGTTTGAATAGGAAAATTATATCAGTGTGACAATGCACCGTGTCATAAATCAGCTTCTGTTGGGCAATGGTTTGTGGGCAATTACATTCCTGCCTCCCCAGAGTCCTGACCTGAACTGAATGGAACGTCGGCTTCATTCAAGACCCCAACGTTCAACGACACCACATTCTCTGGTTTCGGCTCTTGAAGCAGAATGGGCTGCCAGTCCTCCATAGACTTTCAGACACCTCATTGAGTGTCTGCAGCAAAGTTCAACTCATCACCAAGAATAAGGTTGGACATAGCCCTTATTAACGTCCACAAACAGGTGTCCGGAGACTTTTGATCAGATAGTGTAAATCACTACAAGGCGCGGAACCTGATTCTCCGAGCTTGATGTCGTGAGTTTGCAGTTCCAAAGTGTGCACATTTTGAAATACTGGGCAATGAACTATTTAAGGAATGTATCCCTCTACACAAGGTCCTACTGAGTGATTTCGCGAAGCAGTTGCAGTTCAATAACGGATACTAGAATATATGGCATGGGTGATGCGCATGTGGCTGTGAGCTGTGACGTCACCGTGTATCCTCTCGCCACGCTACACTGTATCGAAGCTGGTTTACAGCTGTTTGATATGAGATTTGACTTCGCAGCTTCGCTTAAGAAATTACATGATAATGCTTATAGCAGGACGATTACCCACGTTATTGGGAATCGCTACAGCTGTACTGTGACCATACTCTCCCGCCTGACAACAAGATCAATATCCAGCGAAAGCAGGGCACAAGTTCAAACCAAAGAAGATCGAAGTTACAAGACCTGAAGCGCTCCGTCCGTTCTTTGTCCTAATTTATTACATAAATTTCTCCCATAGAGAAGAAAGAATTCTGAAACCAATTCAACTTGTTTTTAGTATTAGTTTCACTGTTCAACAGTATTCTTAAATCAGTATCAGCCGAGATAAATATCTGAAATGTTGCATAACGTGCTCATTTCTGTACCAATATGGGTAAGTGGCATTGTGGATGCTGTTTCGTTATAGAATTACAGTATTTGGGGGCGTGCTAAAAAGTAACGTCTCCGATATTTTTATGTGAGAACTCTTAAAGCTTTTTAAATAAAACCGGCCGTTATGGCCGAGCAGTTCTAGGCGCTCATTTCGGAACTGCGCGACTGCTACGATCGCAGGTTCGAATCCTGCCTCGGGCATGAATGTGTGTGATGTCCTTAGATTGGTTAGGTTTAAGTAGTTCTAAGTTCTAGGGGACTGATGACCTCAGATTTTAAGTCCCATAGTGCACAGAGCCATCTGAACGATTTTTAAATAAAACAAAAGTTATTAACATTCTATTTTCTTCATGTCTACGTATTTGTAGTCCTCTGTCGCTAGAGAACTCAGAATCGTGGCGTGTGACATGGCGGTGTGTATCTTAACCATGAGGGTGCGTGAGAAACAGCTTAGTCTAATCCAGTTTCGAATTCGAAGAGAACCATGTTCATTCAGTTTATCACTTTTTTCATTTTTACCGTAGTTGCAAAACTACTCTCCCCCCTGTAAGTCGTGGCGAATCGAGTCGATATTCTTAGGAGCTCTTCCAATAATAGTGATTACTAAAGGCAGACAGTTCGCTAAAACAATGCCAGTTCTGTTGCATGAAAATTTGTTTGTAGTGTGTTCCCTTTCCAAGGTCCAGTAAACTTTACTTTGTCTTGAATTTTATTACCTGAAAGTACTCCTTCATCCACTGAAATTGCTCTCAGAACCCAAGTCATTTTTTCCAAATATGAAAAAAATAGTCACTATTAGAATTAATTTCTGATGACAAGTGTTTACTACCATTAGATGGACAGTAAAAGCAACAAATAAAGGAGTGAGCCTGACCCTCACTGCTGTTGGTAAACTAAACAAAGTTTCAAAATGAAGCTTCTAATGAGCATGAAACTGAACGTTAACAATCAGTTGGTATTACCCGTTTTAACTCATACCAGTGGGACATGATATTTTTAATAGGAATAGCATTGAAACCTTGAGGTCGGTTCATTAACAAATCGAGAACTGTATGTCGCAAATTACTGGAAGAGACAGAAAGCAAATAAATGGATTATGGAGTAGACTGGAATAGTAGGCAGATTGATAGTGATGAAAAACTTGCGAGTCCATAGGTGAGTACCCAGGAAGGTGGATTGTAGATGGTAGATAGCAAAGGAAGGCACTTTGTAGATTTCAAGAAATAAGAAAAGACTGAGAAGACAAACACGTGAAAGGCGGATGGATGGCATTATAAGATAAGCGAGAGTAATACTGAATCATATCACTGAAGATCAATGAGTGGAAGTGAGGCGGCTTTTATCCAGCAGTGGACATCAAGTGACAGATGATGGTACATGCACATCAAATTCTACTGAAATTTTGATAGAGACTGCATTTAACAAAATTGAGAGGTCACTAAATCTTCACGAACGGATTTTGTCTTTACTTCTCAGAAATGTTCATTGTACTTTTCATGGGCTAATTACCGCCAGGTTCGGAACCACTGGTCTAGAGGCTAACATGTGACTGCTGGCCACCAACCTCTTGGCGCTCTCACTAAGTTTTCTTATACTAAAGAGCCAAAGAAACCGATGCACCTACCTAATATCGTGTAGCGCCCCCGCGAGCAGGCAGAAGTGCGCAACACGACATGGCATGGACTCAATTAATGTCTGAAATAGTGCTGGAGCGAATTGACACCATGAATCCTTCAGGGATGTCCATATTATTGAAAACATTGACAAGATGTTCTTGATGGGATGTTAGGATACGTGTTAAGACATCAGGGAAGAGCATCAATAGTACAAGAGGGATCTATAGTAAGTGAACACTGTATGAAAATACAGACATTGGAATATATCCAACAAATAATTGAGGATGCTGCGTGCAAGTGTTACTCTGAGATAAAGAAGAGGTCAAAAAAGGAGATCAGTTTGTGGAGGCCACATCAAACATGGCAAAAAAAAGTTACTGAAAGTTTGAACGTTTTTATCGTATATAGTCAGAAACTTAGAACATGTGGTCAGTTCGACTGAACCATTAATGAAGAAACAAGGCACTAATTGTGGAAATGCTGTATGATCAAAAGAGAGAATGACAATAACACTGGGTTTTTGGATTCGTTTACAAGTTTGATTTATCTCTTCAAAGTATCCACACGAAGTATCTCAGTGGTTGTTCTTGAAATGTGTGGTGCTCTTGATGATGCACTGAACAAATATATATTCTTATTTCTAATACCCTTTATTAGCAGTGATACATAGGAAATAAAATTACTAGCAAATTCCTTCACACATGCTGATAGTGGAACATGTGGCACTCTCCTTGAACAGACGATTAGATTTTTGTTCTTTCTTTATTGTTATTTCATTCCCCATCCCCATATGCGCCGAGGACGGTTGTCAGCGACACAGTCCACCGCTGCTCTGCAGCCGAGCGACAGTACAATTAATAAGATGAAATGATACACATAAAAAGCGATAAAAAGGGGGACACGAGAACAGAAAAAGAGGAGACAAAGGGTCTTAAAATATAAACTTATTTGAAGATGTTCATTGTAGGACTGTTTAAAAAAAGGTCCACATAAAGATAAAAAGCACCGTTAATCACACACACAAGTTAAAAAGTTCGCTATAGTATTAAAAAACACCAGAACGACCACACTTTGAAAACGACCACACTTTGAAAACGACCACACTTTCAAAACCACTGCACGTGATGGAGCACGCATGACAAAGAGTAAAAACTGCCTGGAGAGACCTGCAGATGTAGGGGAGGCCTGAGAAGAGGGAAAAGAGGGGAGAGGAAGCGGTAGCAAATAGGAGAGGGTCTGGAAAGCGTGGTATGAAAAGAAGTGGGTCGAGGGGCGCACCAAGGGGCAGGAGATGAGTACGGTGGGAGATGGAGAGGGAAGGCAAGTCATGAGGGAGTGCAGAGACACAGAAGGGTGCACTGGAAGGGGAGGGGGTGGAGAAGGGATGAAAAAACCTCTCAGAGGAAGGGAAGAAGAGGGGAGAGGGAGCACTGAGGAGGGGGAGAATGAAGGGGAAGGTGGGGTTAGAGCTGATGGGGGGGGGGGGGGGAGATATCACAGTGAAGCTCATCATGCAGGAGGGGTAGGCACTGGAAGTTGCTTTGGGAAAGGTGGTGGAGGGTGTGGAGATGGAGCGAGTAGAGAGTAGGATATGACAGTAAAGGAGCGGCAAGGGGCTGGGGGTAGAGAGGACAGAAGACACCAGGGGATGGTGGGGGTTGAGTCTGTGGACACCGTACAGGCTGCAGATGTGTTCGAGAAAAAGGAGAGGATGTGGGAAGGGGATGAGGTCATAGAGGATCCATGTGGGGATACAGACAGCAAGGCAGAGTGCATGCCATTCAAGGATTTGGACAGCTTTGTAGAATATGGGTGGGGTGGAACTCCAGGTGATGCTGACATAACAAAGGATGGAATGGATCAAGGATTTTTAGGTATGAAGAATGTCGGAAGGAAACATTCCCAATCTCCGACCAGACAGGAGTTTCAGGAGATGGAACCTATTGTAGGCTTTGTGTTGGATCGTAAGGAGATAGGGAGTGCAGATGAAGTGATGACTAGAAAACCAAACATGTAATATATAGAATTGTACTAAACAAGATTTTACTCAGGAATGCGATCTGTACTATGTTTTCTTTTATTTTTTTATTTGGTTGTCATTATAGAGGGTGTATCAAAAAGAATCATCAAATTTAAAAAAATCATAACTATTATGTTATTTAAGATATGTGCATGAACAACGTGCTGTTGAAAAAGAAAACTCACGAGTTTTGTGTGGTTCCCGCTACTAGATAGCAGCAGTGTGCACCCACTTCAGTTCTAGTAAAAATTGTGTTGGGACAACAGAAAGCGCTTTGTGTTCTACGTTTTGTGCAGCGCGAGCCAGTAATAACTGTTCAGCGTGACTTTCGTACTAGGCATGGTGTGGATCCTCCTACAGCACAAAGCATTAGACGATGGCATGAACAATTCCGAGAAAGGGGTTGTTGGTGTAACAGCAAATCGCTGGGTCGTCCCCGAGTGTCTGACACACAAGTCGAACTTATCTGCCATACTTTCACAAGGAGTCCGCAGAAATCCATTCGCCGTCTAGCTCGACAGCTCAGCATGCCCCACGATATCCGTCTGACATGTGTTGCGTCGACATTTATACACGAAACCATACAAAATTCAGCTACTGCAAGCTTTTCGTGAAGGTGACAAACAACAACGTGTCGAGTTCTGTAATTTGGTTCTTGGCAAGATGGAGAATGACAGTTTTCTTCCACACTTTGTGTTTAGTGATGAGGCAATATTACATTTAAATGGAAATGTGAATCATCACAATGTGAGAGTAAAGGCTACAGAACAACCGCATGAAGCTGTACAACATGAGAGAGCTCTCCAAAATTTAATGTGTTTCGTTCAGTTTCACAGGGAAATGTGTATGGTCCATTTTTCTTTTCTGAGAACATTATTACAGGAAGCACATATCTCAATATGCTTGAGAATTTTTTCCCCGCCAGTTGGAGACTAATTCGAACGACTTCATTTACCAACAGGATGGGGTACCGTCACACTGATATCTGGAAGTTTGGAAATTTTTAAATCAAAGGATTCCCAAACGATAGATCAGTCGCACTGGACCAAATGATTCAGCCTTATATTGCAGGCCTCCAAAGTCATTGGACCTGACTATATGCCATTATTTCTTGTGGGGTTTCATAAAAGACTGTTTAGGTGCCTCCGTTACCAACAGTGAATGAACTAAGACATCGCACAACAGCAGCTGCGGAAGTTTTTCAAGACATGCTTGCTGCAGTGTCGGAAGAATTTGAATACGACATTAACATATGCCGTGCATGTATAGGGGGTATATTGAACACCTATGAAAAGGTATGAAAAAAAAAAGCCGCGCGGGATTAGCCGAGCGGTCTGTGGCGCTGCAGTCATTGACGGTGCAGCTGATCACGGCGGAGGTTCGAGTCCTCCCTCGGGCATGGGTGTTTGTGTTTGTCCTTAGGATAATTTAGGTTAAGTAGTGTGTAAGCTTAGGGACTGATGACCTTAGCAGTTAAGTCCCGTAAGATTTCACACACATTTGAACATTTTTGTAGGTAAAAACATATTTGAGTTTTCTGTTCATCAAAAAACAATTTTCATTGTATTTGTTTATTAGCTTCAGAAATATAGACGGGCCAGATCGGATAATTCTTTTTCAGATGCCCTGTATTTCGGTTCCCACAATCCTGGTGTTTCTGCTAAAAATCTATGATTCCTGTTTTCTGACGAGTCCGCTCGGAACTCATTTTGTGTTACAAGGTAAACCAATTTATACACCTCCTGTTGGTACAGCACTGTCTCCGGTCGCGAGAAACCCCCTATAGACAGCGTTACCTTTAATGAACCGACTGTGTGATGAAGTTATTTGCAATTGCTCAGAGCGGCGCGGTTTGCTGACCACCCCGATCGCCCGCTTGGCGACGAATCTCTTGCGTGGCGCAACGCGGTGGGGCCGGCTTTCGGGCGTGGCTTACATGACTCTCACGCTTCGTTTCGGACAGGTGGCATGTTTGAACACAGAAAGAAATATTTCCGCTTTGGTAGCTGAACTTACCCTGCCGGTCTCTCAGTCAACAATGCCATTCGACTCTTTCTATAACTATGGTTCTATATCGTTGGTCATGTTCCAGGAGTTTTCTGCCTTGAGCTCTTTGACAGCTCTAGGAACCATTTAGACAGCATGACTTCAGTTCACCGTGGAAACGCTAATTTCACACTTCACAACTATAATTTGTATAGAACATCATGGTCATACACACAATTTTTTATGGACTTCACATACGCCGAGCATGTAGTGAAGACTAGGAGTGAACTATCCTCAGCAGAAAGTATGAAACTACTGAGGTTTTAGGGAAAACTCTGAAGAAATAAGTTCGAAGGGCCACACGTGGATTTCAGTTTCCCAAAAGTTCAGCGCATGATTTATTACAAAAATGTTATATGCACACGCAGTAGAGATTGTTTACTTTTTCTTGGCCGAGGACGCTGCATCGTAAAGTTAACAAGAACTGAGGACTGTACTGGCTATCTCAAGTGCGTTGGCTGCTGCTGTGTAAGAACACAAGAGCAAGTAAACACCCTAACTTTCGTCAACTTGCGAACTTATACTTTTCTGTGATTGCTGCAATCTGACAGATACGACGCATAATCTACTACGCTACTACTCCTCTAGACTCCGTGAAATTTGGCATCAGGATCGTGATCACGTCTTCAGTTGCGTACATTTTAAGGATCTTTTGCGCATGCGCAACTCGCGTAACGTAATTGCCTTATGGACCAAAGACACACGCATTTGATAAACAATGTGCACAGGAAGCCCAAGGACTTACATCAGTGACACCCAATGGTAGCACACTGCGACAGACTTTTAGTCCCGTTCGCCCGGCACAAATGCTAGATGATAGCACTCACCTCAAATATGCTAATTCACTCACTATACAGTAAAATTAGATCGGACGTCAGTACATGATAAAGTTTTACTGACAGTAAACATATTTTGTGGGTTTCTGAATGAGATATAGTATATTAAGTTATGAATTTTATCATAGAGTAATCCATTTGAGGCGCTGAGAATCATAAGGGCCTCAAGCACATCACCGTCTATTGTGAGATTGTAGCATTTATTCATGCTTCTGAAATCTATTGATCTTTTGGTGAGTCAGGTTTATCTGTGCTGTAGCCCCGTATTCTGTATTTGAAAATTCACGAAAAGCTTTATCACTGGTTTCTGGGATCACCCCCGGTGTGCTTTAGGCGCTTATGGATCTCTGTATCTCTGTGCCTCATTTGTATTCCAGTCAAGTGACCATGTTAGTAGACATTACAAACGGCAATTTGTGTTTGGAGTTGGTTGTTTACTGTGCGCGAATCGGCTTTCGTGTGCACAGTTAAATGCTAACAGAAAAGCAAAGCTGTAAGAGCGGGTCATGAGTCTTGCTTCGGTAGCTCAGTCGGTAGAGCACTTGTCCGCGAAACGCGAAGGTCCGGAGTTAGAGTCTCGGTCTGACACACAGTTTTAGTCTGTGCACGCTCCTCTGCAGATTGAAAATCTCGTTCTGGGAACAGAAAAAGTAAATTACCTGGAATAGTTAGCTTCAAAGGAACTAGGGTCTCTGAGAACAGATTGAGAGGGTGACGAAATCATTTAAGCGTGACTACAAGCGAACATTTGACAAGGAAGTGCACAGTTGGCACAAGTTGTTGTGTGGGTGCAGCGTAAGAATATCTGATTTTCAGGCCGGAAGTAAATTCTTGAACTGTTAGGGATCTTGCACATTTGTCTGAAAAAATGGAAAAGCGCGAAAACTCCTTCTCACACAAAAATGCGAAACAGAAAGTTGCAAAAGCTTACACATTATTTCGTTATTGCTCTAAACTGAAATTAATTATGTGCAAAGCAACAAAATTCCACAGAAACAATTCTTTCTTTTGTCAGGTAAGCTAAGCATCTTATTATTATTATTATTATTATTATTATTATTATTATCATTACTGTTGTTGTTGTTGTTGTTGTTACTGGCAGTGGCTGTGGTTGTATAAACTTGTTGATAAGCATAACTGTTATACAGCGGATGCTATTAATTTCACTCTCTCAGATTTATCTGTATCCAAACATATATGAACACCCAGAATGTATACTCACAAGCCGCCACTGCTCAAGTGTATGTCTTTCTCTAAGTGGATGAGCTTTGATATCACTGGTGTAGTGAATCGATATAACTTGGGAGAGGTGATAGAAAATTTCAGAAGCAGTCTCAAGAGGAACGTCTGGTGTGTGATTTTCCGTGGAAATGATGTCGGATACTTGTTTTTCTTTGATATCATGAACACACATTCATCCAGTGTCTCGAGTGTATTTTGGCATGTTACAGTTATTTGCTGTTACTTAGTTGCTTGAGTATCAGCCGTAGTTAGCTTTAAACGAGTACATCGTCTCACTGACGTTTGGATGCTCGTGGTAATAGAACTTTTCCTGAACGATAGATGGTTCTTGGTCTGAAGGCTCTCTTGACAACGCTGTTGGACTTTTCACCCAAATTTATGCCAAGATCAATGTCTACAGAGCTCCTACACCAGATATTAAAACTCTAAAACACAACTCTTCACAACTGCCCAGGTTGTCGAGTGGTAACATCAAGGTTGTGAGACTAGTAAATTGAGCAATAAATGAACATATTGTGATAAAATAATACAAAATATCCTTCTCTTCGTTCACTGTAGACATAGCTCACTTATTAAACGAGTGATCGGTTTGTTGAATTCCACCATTCTGTGCATGTAACTACTAATTGTGGCACTAGATGTATCTTTTCTGTTGACATACATTGGTGCTCTCTATCGGTCCATTCCTTAACAAGCGTTTCCAACAGCGACAGTAGGATTCTATACACTTCTTCTTCAGTCTGTTTCTTAGTTTCGTTTGTGAGATATGTCATTATTTTACTTCTTTCACAGTGACATCACTCACGGAATTCATCAGAGACGCATGAATTTATTCTCAGAATGAGACTTTCGGCAGTTTATGAAACATCGGATGCAGAGCAACAGTCAAGCAATCTGTCTGAAACTTAAGTAGGTAAACAAATACAATCAGTTACTACGTCTCATACCCCAGTTCCGCGCCATTATGCAGCAGCAGAAACACAAAAGCGAGGCTGTATAATGAATACTCAATAATGGCATCCACGTGATGTGGAGGTGAGCGACGTCCTACTCGGGAGTGTGTTATATATGTAAAAAACTTTCCAGCGCAAGCATGGTACTAAATAAACTGCTGTGACATGTTTCAATAAAACATAAACATTCACAGGGAAAAATTGAAGACAGGTTTGTAATGCTAGCCAAACCCACATGAGTCATGGAATTCATAATAGTACTGAAGGTTTTGTATCTATAGCCGGCCGGGGTGGCCGAGCGGTTCTAGGCGCAACTGTCTGGAACCGCGCGACCGCTACGGTCGCATGTTCGAATCCGGCCTCGGGCATGGGTGTGTGTGATGTCCTTAGGTTAGTTAGGTTTAAGTAGTTTTAAGTTCTAGGGGCCTGATGACCTCAGAATTTAAGTCCCATAGTGCTCAGAGCCATTTTTTTGTATCTATAAAGAGGCGTTTAATGTATAATCATAATATATTTACAAATGAAATATGAAAATTAATATTTATTTAAAATTGATGAATTCTTCTAGGGTTATCAGTCAAGTGGTCGCGCCGTCTTGTCGCAACGTTTCAATGAGTTTCGTACTCATCATCACTTCGCCAGAAGATGATAGGTATGAAACTCATTGAAACGTTGCGACAAGATGACGCCACCACTCGGCTGATAACCCGAGAGGAATTCATCAGTGGAATACGCCGAGAAAGACTGAAATCGTATATGTTCTTTAAAATTATTTGTTGCAATAAACTATCTTTTATTAATTTTAGTGGTGGGATGTCTAGTGAAACTGTATGTATTAGAAGGGTGTCACCATGAGAACAATTTGGAAAACTCCGCTCTAAAACATAGGATAGCGGTGGATATTTTACCTATTCTACTACGACGTTTTCTAATGCTCAAATTGAAACTGAATATGGGTTATAGATGCCAAGTGTCAAAGTTTAGATTTATTGATGTGTTTTCCTCTTGTCCATTGGGAGCTGCTAGTTGTGATCATTTCATGGATTGCTTTATGAGGACCGTGACTGCTAAACTGGACGAAAATATTACAGTTTCGAGGGCTCTATACCATCATCACAAGCAAGAAAGCTTCTTTAACACTACTGTTGTTAGTGAATAATATGGACGATTTGTTGCAGCAGCACGCGACATGGCAAGCAAGTTATGGTCTGTTTTGCTTGTGCAAGAAGTATAGGACATTTACTGCATTGTGCTGTGGAATATAACATATGATTTTCTCTCTACACTAATGAGAGTCAGTGCCATTACTTATAATCACCTACCATTATTCTCTAATAAATCACCAGTATTTTTTACAGTTCAGTAAAAATGTGCTTCCATCTGATGATGATGTAGCTGTCGAATCGCTTAGCTGATAAAATGAATTATTTTTGACTGCCACAAATATTACAATATTTTCCTTTGTTTGCTATATGAATCTGAGAAATTTCATTCCTCGGCAATGATCATGTATTTTTTTTTTTAATCAAAGAAAGACTTTTCGGACATTCTTCATATACCATCAGCACATCCCTCACTTCAGGTTCGATTACAGGAAAAATTTAAGCTTTCGTCCTGTGTGTAGGCCAGTCTTAATAGTGTAAGGCGTTCCACGAGGAACAAAGGCTCGTCTCTCGCTCTGTCGTTCACAGTGCTATTGCTTTTGAGAGAGATAATTTATTACTCACAACATTTATGACCTTTTTGTTGCTTTTCCCAGGGTATTTCCCCGGTTTACTTTCAACAACACGATTAGGTTTAGAGATATGACATAATGAAAAAAAAAAACACGTGTACACTAAGTAAAATTTCACAGTGCTAATCCTGAAGATTAGTACACGACGCAACAAATACCGAGTAGTAAAGTGGAACCGTACTGGCCACGAGCGCATATCTATTTTGAGCTGCGACCCATTTGCATTGAAGACCTCACGATGTACGCATGACAGAGGGCCGTACTAAAAAACAAAATCTGCTCTACGATATTTGTATGAAGCTGTATCATTTAAAATTAGAAAACAATTTAGTGATGTTGCAAAAATGTCGCACACAACGATGAACGATGTTTATGTGTCACCAGACTTTCGAATGGTTTGATGTTAACATATATCTCATTCTATCCAGAACCGTTCAATCAATATCTAACCATTTAATCTTCAGCTTTCTTCTATAACACCTTATTTCAAAAACTTATAATCGAATACTAGTCAAACAAGGACTGTATGCGTATAACCCCGCGAACGCGGTTGTTGTTATCTTACAAGTCAGGAGTGCTCACAGCACACATATCATGAAAATGTAGAATTAACGGCGGCAGTTGTTCACAGCAAATGTTGAAATAAAAGTCGTGTTTCATCGTCACGTTAACACGAATGAGTGGGGCCAAGTAACGATTAGAAAATCAGCCCCAAAACATCGTTGAACCCCCTCAGTCCTGGATTACGTCCACCACACACTATGGGTTAGACGTCGATGCATTCGATGCCCGACCTTTTGAAAAGGAGTAACAACAGTGATTCGTCACATAACACTACACGCATTACAGCCACTTACTGTCTAGTCTGTTTTTTTGCCCTCTGGAGATGTCGAGATTCATGTGCCGCTGTGATGAAAAACTTTTTGCGAGGTGCCCGACTCCAATGTCTATAGCATGCGATTCCCTTCGCAGTTCTTTCTCAGATACTGCAGACGTAATTTAATGAGGAAGCCTTTCAAAGCTTCCTTGGGACTTATAAGTGCACAACCGTCAACGGTGTCAGTCCATCCAAAACACTGTACGTGAGCTGGCGTCACAACCTTTTGAGACCACCTGTGTCACGTGCTGTGGGCCCAGCCTGCATACAGGTCAATTTACGTGCGAAGTGCCCGTATCTCGGCAAGCACATTGAGGCAACATCAGGGATAGACCCAAGAAGTCGTCGTCGGCCACAGGGAGCGACGTCGCAGATCAGTACATCTGTTTGACCTAGGACCATTACCAGCTCTCGCCACGATTACAGTCGCAGTCGCTGCCGCCTCCGACCCTCAGCTGGATAAAAGAGTCATCACTAGCCCTCCCGCTATGCCTTCTACGTCACATGCGACTTCCACCCCCACGCTCTCACTCGCCAGAACATTGGTGAAAGGCTCACTCACAGTATGAGAATGTATAGACCTGGAACTGTTCCCACTGCCCTGACCTTTCCTTAGCCCTGTTACACCAGCGCAGCTTGCTTTCTAGTGCGATTCCGCCTCTGTCATTCTGCAGTCCACAGCCAGTCTGGCTGGGTTAGCCAGTACTGAGCCAGTGGTTTTGGATATATTTTTTGGGTGTTGTTGCGCACCACATGCTGGGTACCGAGTTGTGGCACAATATAGGGGAATGGTGCAATCAACAAATCAGCCAATGGAGCGTATAGAGGAAGCCATGTGATTCGATTCGATGTGTTATACCATCTACTTTCTGTCGTCTTATTGTCAGATAGAAGGATCATACGTCACTGGGAAAACGAGTGGTTAGAGATGGCAAAACAACAAACTGTAATCAATCAAATCACCATCCAGGGACGGCGAACTTCATGACAGGCACGCTGATGGAAGGAAGTGATGCTCTTTACATTGCGAATAGGACACTATCGGTTGACATATTGTATTGTAGTGTACTGTATTAAAACAGGGACCTAGAAACGACGGAGAGCTTCGTCCCGAGGTAACGATGAAGTTGGGATTTTCATCTACGACCATTTCACGATTGTACCGTTAACATCAGAATCCGGTGAAACATCAAGTCTCCAATATCGCTGCGGCTGGAAAAAGATACTGTAAGAACGGGACCAACGATGACTGAAGAATATCGTTCAACGTGACAGAAGTGCAACCCTTTCGCAAATTGCTGCAGATGTCAATGATGGCCCATCAACAAGTGTCAGAGTGCGAACCATTCAACGAAATGTCATCGATAGGGGCTTTCGCAGCTGCCGTCGTATACCCTTGATGACTGCACGATACAAAGCTTTATGCCTCGACTGGGCCCGTCGTAACTGACATTGGACTGTTGATGACTGGAAACATGTTGCATGGTCAGACGAACTCGTTTCAAATTGTATCGAGCGGATGGACGTGTATGGGTATGGAGAAGCCATTGACCCTGCGTGTCAGCAGGTACCTGTTCAAGCTGGTGGAATTGCTACACAGTCGATCTAGGAACACTTTTCTGAGTTTTAACCCTTCCGCTGGACACGAAACTCCCGAGACATGGACATTA
This sequence comes from Schistocerca gregaria, assembly GCF_023897955.1. Taxonomy (NCBI): domain Eukaryota; kingdom Metazoa; phylum Arthropoda; class Insecta; order Orthoptera; family Acrididae; genus Schistocerca; species Schistocerca gregaria. Next base: position 300,681,938 of record NC_064920.1, on the reverse strand, counting down.
TTGAGCTTATCTGGGTTGCCTTCCAATCTGCTGTTCAAAAGAGATCTACCCCCTTGTACTCTTGCGGATTTATGGTCAGTCATGCAGAATGCATGGTGTCAGTTCCCTCCAGCACTACTTCAGACATTAGTCGAGTCCATGCCACATCGTGTTGTGGCACTTCTGGGTGCTCGTGGTGGCCTCGTATGATATTAGGTAGGTATACTAGTTTCTTTGGTTCTTGAGTGTATATTGCCTATCACTAAACAAAACGAATTGATCAGTTATCTTGTCCTCTATTAATATCCACCGATCGTTAGAGATAGGTCCTTAAAACTCTTAAAATATTCAGATCAGTTGTTTCCTCACCGGGTGATTCATTAGTGTCTCCACTCACACAGGCCTCTTCGTAGTTGAAGAAAATGTACTGATCCTGACTTGCAACAAGAGACCCGACACGTCATAAAATTTTAGAACACGTGTAACAATGTTACGATTGTCAGGTAGAACGGTGAATCAGTCTCAGGCCAAACAGAGAGTTGCCCTTATGTCAGCATATTAAACACTTGTAGTGAAAAACATTATATCGGCAGTGGTATTCTACAAAGTTCATATATTGGTGGAATAACACTCTGGACGAGGAACCTGTATGTCAATGGACAGTGTCTTACTCGCAGTTTGATGAGTATCACTTCCTTCCATCGGTGGGGCTTGCAAGAGGTTTGCTATTCCTGGATGGTGATTTGATTGACCACTGTTCGTTGTTTACCACCTCCAACCACTTGTTTTCCCAGTGAAAGATGATCCTTCTATCCGACAATGGGACGATAGCAGGTGGAGGGAATAGTGCACGGAATCTAATCACAACGCTTCCTCTATACAATTTCTTGGCTGATTTGTTGATTGTATGAGTTTTCATATTCTCGGCACCCAGCGTGTGGCTCGCCACAAAACCCAAAAAACATATACAGAACGTCAGGCTCAGTGCTGGCTAACCCAGGCAGCCTGGCTGAGGACTGTGGAGCGACAGAGATGGAATCACACCAGGCGGCAAGCTGCTCTGGTACAACAGAGCTAACGGAAGGTCAGGGCAGTTGGAGCAGTTCCATCTCTATACAGTCTCATACTGTGAGCCATTCACCAATGTTCTGGCGAGTGTGGGCGCGGTGGTGGAAGTTGTACCGTGAAGTAGGAGGCACAATGGGAGGGCGAGAAGCATGGCTAGTGGTGAATCTTGTGTCCAACTGGGGGTCGCAGATGGCAGTGATTGCGATTGTAATCGCGGCGAGACATGGCTTTGCCACAGCCTGGGGGTATGTTTCCAGAATGAGATTGTCACTTTGCAGCGGAATGTGCGCTGGTATGAAACTTCCTGGTAGATTAAAACTGTGTGCTGGACCGAGACCTCAATTCGGGACCTTTGTCTTTCGCGGGCAAGTGCTCTACCATCCCATCTGAGCTACCCAAACACGACTCACGCCCCGTCCTCACAGCTCTACTTCTGCAGGTACCTAGTCTCCTACCTGCCAAACTTCACAGAAGCTCTCCTGTGAAATTTGCAGAACTAGCACTCTTGGAATAAAGGATATTGGGAAGACATGGCTTTGCCACAATCCGGAGGATGTTTCCAGAAATTTTCACTCTGCAACGCAGTGTGCTCAAACAGATGTGCTGATCTGCGATGTCAATAAACTGACACGACCTGTGACCGACAATGACTCCTTGGCTCTACACCCAATGTTGCCTCAATGCGCATGCCCAACACAGGAACTCTGCACGTAAGTGCAAATTGTGGCAACACTTCGGCCCCGTTAACGCCCATGTTGGGTTATAATGGCAAAATATTATCGTACTAGCTATACATATTATACACAACATTGGTAACTAATGCGAATTAAACACTATACACAAAAGTAAAGGACGTCGCCAATGAATGCGAAATATGTAGTGATGTGACCTGCAGCACAAGGTCTTAGTGTCACTGTGCAAGTATTTGACGGTCAATATGTCTGGTCTTCAGTCGTCGAATCAGTTTGCTTCTGACTTCTGGCCAATATGTTTTACGTCCCCCTCGTGGTAGGCGCTGACGGTATTTCTTTGGTAGTCTCTCTTATCTTGATAAGTACAACACTGGTGCATATTGCTTTTAGTTTTTACGAAAAGTAGTGTAGTAGGAGCTCACAAAAGCTGTATCAAAAAGAACACACAAAATGTTAAACCAAATTCAGTCAAGTTTAGTGAGAGTAGGCATTGCCTGCAGGAGAAAGAGCGACTGTTGAAATTTTTTCAGGACAACCGCAATTGTGACTTGTGGCTCTCCTGAAAAAATTAATCGTACTTATCTTAAGAACATTTTACACTAAGTCAGGCGAGACAGGCTTGAAGTATTTAACCAATCCTCTCTTCTTGAAAAAGCCAGATAAAGGGGCCTCTTTTTCCATCTAAATCTTACGTATCGTCTATGATTTTCTTCTTAAGAACGTAGTAAAATTTGTTTTCCTTTCCTAATTTATTTTGTATATCACAAGTTTTTTAATTAACAATGAAATTATGTAAAAGAGGGACTAAATAAAAGCACTAAGAGAAGCTTCAGAAAAAGATGAATAGACCATCTCTGCAGTTTTGTAACTAGTTTCTAGTAGCAAACGACCCACCATAGTTACTTACCAAGGCGGTGGATCACTCTATAATGTTAATTAATAAATGAATAATAAATAATTAGTTTTACAGGAGAAATCGAACATTATTATTTTGAGAATTGAATGATTTTACATCACTTTCACTTCTAAAACAGTTTTAGTCTCTTATGAAATTCTCTCTTAGACTGAGAGAATAACCAATCGAATAATTATTCAATTCCTTGTCGTGAATGAAACTTGTAACGATATACTTTTTCAAAAAAATTTCGCTCTCACAAATATATGCGCCAATCTCGACAACAAGCTTTTGCTTTTCCGGAACACTCAGAATTCACCATCACTTTCAATTTCGAAAGCAATCACGTCCATATTAAGTTGCCGAAGAGAAACTGTCTGCATGCATAAAACTATTCACAGATGGAGCAGATAAAACGGCAAAGCAGATGCAGCAGAAATAAAACATTAGGATGAAACTAACTAAAAGACAGAAAATGTTTAACGATAAGCTCATAAATTTTGGTTTCGAAGAAAAATTAAAATATGATGGGAATAATGAGTTTTGCTATTTAGTGTAATGGGTCTGAATAAGACGTTTAAATTCTGCAAGACAATACTTACAATGGCGTGCTGAAAAGCAACGCCTACGAATTTTTAATGTAATAACTCTTAAAGCTATTTAAATAAAACAAATGTTATTAACTTTCCTTTACTTTACGTCTATGGTCACAAAATTTTTTGTCAACAGATTACCTGTTCGGTCTATAATGACCACCTTCAGATATCAACAATGTCCTAATGTACTGCAGCCATAGTGGCATCGTCAAGTGCTAAATGTTGACGATGACACTATGACTGCAGTACATTAGGGCATTATTTTTATAAAACAGATCTGAAGATGGGTCACTATAGACCCAACCGGTAAACTGTTGACAAATAATTTTGTGACCATAGACGTAAAGTAAAGGAAATTTATTTTGAATACGGGTCACTGTCTTATTCGTGACAATGTCGCAGCTTGTGAATGTTATTAACATTCTAAATCTTTATTCTCCATGTCTACATATTTGTTTCTCAACATAGTCACACTGGTGACGACACCTTTCTCCCAACGTGAAACCAGTTTGTTGATACCATCACGACGTCATCGTAGAATGTTTGATTTTGTTGGAGCCATAACCTCACCTCTGCTTTCACCGCTTCATAATTATCAAAGCGAAGTCCTTCAAGGTGTTTTTTGAATTTTGAAATAGATGAAAATCGGATGGGGTTAAGTTTAGGTTAGCACCATCGTTTCCTTCATCCCGAGTACAAACAACCCAACGTCTCACATTACTGATGTCGATACAATCATCACCGAACAAAGTTTTCGTTCCTCTCTGGACTACAATCGAGGCACGTTTTCTGCGGATCGAAACTCGATTACTGTGCGCTGTTTCTCACTCACCGACACAGTTACGCAACACACGGCCATGTTACACGCTGCAATTCGGAGCCCTTTAGCGGCAGAGGAATGCAACTTGCGTCAGTGAAGCGAGAAAGTCGGCGGAGTTATATTCATGACATGTAATGCCTCAACCAATATTGGCAAAAGAATTAAAAAAATCAGAGGCATTACGTTTCAGCAGGCCTTCGTTTAAAATCCGGTTGGACGTGTATAATGATCCGAAAGAGATAAGTCTGTACGAATTTCGACAACCTTGAAGAATATGGTTTTCCATCGCAAACTGTGGTTCGTTCTCCCTAATTTTCAATGAAAATGGAACTCAACAACTTCAGTGATCTGTAAGTATGAAACTGCAGAACCAGATGACAGAATACTCGTACGGTGCACTCTGTCTAACTGAAATTAAAATTTAATTTGAGAACATGGCTATTTATGTTCTGATCTGACGTTGTTTTTAACTTATGCAAATGATAGTATCATTACTCAAAATGTTTTGGAATACAGAGACAAGACGCATATTAATGAAGAGTTCGCTAATGTAAGACAGCTAGATTCTGACTAACGTAAGTGATCAGCTCTGCTGGAAGTTTCAGAAGTTAGTTCTCAAAGCACATTGTCGAAAATAATTGCTTTTATAAGTGTTGCATTCCAAGCTCCTTGAGAGGGTGTGCTTGTAGGTCTATAATATCTGACGCTCAGCAGACGTTTCAACATTAATCATATGATTATATTCTTCACAAATTACTGTTCCATTCGCTATAATGAATTCAAATGGAAAAGCTTAACTCAGAGAATAGCGTTACAGCGCAAGACAGCTTATTCCTAATACTTGATAACATAGATGACCTAATGCGCGACAATATCAAATATTAGGCGCACTATCTTATATTAGGTCAACGGCCATAAGGCAGTTGTAACACCGCTTCCCGTCAGATCACCGAAGTTAAGCGCTGTCGGGCTGGGTTAGCACTTGGATGGGTAACCAATCTGGCCTGCCGAGCACTGTTGGCTAGTGCGATGCACTCAGCCCTTGTGAGGCAAACTGAGGAGCTACTTGATTGAGAAGTAGCGGCTCCGGTCTCGTAAACTGACAAAACGGCTGGGAGAGCAGTGTTCTGACCACAAGCCCAGTTTTCCCACATCGCTGCGGCCGGAAAAAGATCCTGCAAGAACGGGACCAACGACGACTGAAGAGAACCGTTCAGAGTGACAGAAGTGCAACCCTTCCGCAAATTGCTGCAGATTTAAATGCTCGGCCATGAATAAGTGTCAGCGTACGAACTATTCAACGAAAGACCATCGATATGGGCTTCTGAGCCGAAGGTCTACCCGAGTACGCTTGATGACAGAACGACATGAAGCTTTACGCGTCACCTCGGCCTGTCAACACCGACATAGGACTATTGATGACTGGAAACATGTGGCATGGTCACGTGAGTCTAGTTTCAAATTGTATCGAGTGGATGGACATGTATGGGTGTGGAGACAACCTCGTGAATCCGTGGAGCTGCATGTCAACAGGGGACTCTTTGAGCTGGTGGAGGCTCTGAAGCGGTGTGGGGCGTGTGCAGTTGGAGTGATACAGGATGCCTGATACGTCTTGATACAACTCTGACAGGTGTCACGTATGTAAGCATCTTGTTTGATCCCCTGCACCCTTTCGTTTCCATTGTGAATTCCGGCGGACTTGGAGAATTCCAGCAGGACAATGCGACACCCCATACGTACAGAATTGCTACAGAGTGGCTCCAGTAAAATTCTTCTGAGTTTAAAAACTTCCGCTGGCCACCAAACTCCCCAGACGTGAACATTATTGAGGATAAAATGGTTCAAATGGCTCTGAGCACTATGGGACTCAACTTCTGAGGTCATTAGTCCCCTAGAAGATAGAACTAGTTAAACCTAACTAACCTAAGGACATCACACACATCCATGCCCGAGGCAGGATTCGAACCTGCGACCGTGGCGGTCTCGCGGTTCCAGACTGCAACGCCTAGAACCGCACGGCCACTAATGCCGGCCTATTGAGGATATCTGGAATGCCTTTCAACGTGCTGTTCAGAAGAGATCTCAACCCCTCGTAGTCTTGCGGATTTATGGACAGCAGTGCAGGACTCATGGTGTCAGTTTCCTCCAGCATTACTTCAGACTTTAGTTTCTTTGGCTCTTCAGTGTATCTTGTCCTCGTAAATGAAGAAAGACTAATTCTCAATTTGCGAACCCGAGTAGCAGTGTTTTGGGTGCGAAGATGATGGGCTGTTCAAACTATCCAACAAACTTATGGAACGAAACAACTTGAAGTTGGGACGTGTCCGTTGTGTCAATGGCCGTTCCGGTGAATAAGGCATGAATAAGGAATGAGACAAGGCACCGCCTTGAGACAGTCCTTAAGGGTCAGAAGAGACTGTTGACCGGCGGCCTACCACACAGGTAGACGCCCTTTCTACGCAGTTGATTTAGGGGATATGCGATTTGCGGTGCTTGGGGAATGAACTAAATGTACTAAGTGATTTTACGCTGGAACGGATGTTAGTAGGAGTCGGCATATTAGTGATAGGGTCGGCGTAATTGCGCGTGGCCATGAGGTTCTTTTGACTAAAACTAAAATTGTGCCCTGAATATATCACACGGTGGGGAGGGGGGTTAAGAAACTGCACTTTTACAACTGACAGTGTGAGATGTTTTCTTGGAAACGTAAGAAAAGGAATTCGCTGTTGTTGCAGTATCTTCGTGTGTCGACCCAGTTGTGATATTATGCAAGTAATTAACAGTATGTGGAAGACTTTTAATTAATTTTTCTTAATACCTTTGGAATAAATGGCAGTCCTACTACCAAGCCCGAACGGTAAGAGAATGTACCTGTATAAGCCGAACGGCGTATTTACGCCTAGCAGCATCAAGCGGCACTTGCAGATACACTTTATTTAGAGCTATCTTTGAAAAATACTACCTGCCGGCCGTTTAGATAACAAATCTTCCAGGTGAGGCACAGGACAGAGATAAGTGTTTGACTGGGTATTTGTAGTGGGCTTAAGATTATTACAAACGTGTAAAGATTCTTTAGGAGTTTTAAGGAAAACCATAGGCATCCGTTCATGGACTGGTTGAACCTGAGGAATTTCCGCCTTGATCTTGAAGCCGTATGATTTCTACTTGAACAGCCCCTTTAGCCACAAGTGGCTTTGGGCGAGTTCTACAATATTTTGGCGCTGGTGGAAGCTTTATGGCATTGTGAGCGTAAAATCATGTGCGCATCCAAGAATTGTTTCAAAAATTTCTCCTTTTACAAATCTGACAGAGCATCGAAATGAGAAACAAGAACTGTTTTAGACGATAAATTGATATGCTCCACTGCTTTGACACCGAAACTGTTAAAGGCCTGTATGCTGAAAACGTTAGCAGCAGTAGAGGAGAGCACAACAAAGAGGGTTAGTGCACTTTCGACTCTCACTAATTAATGACACGGCAACGCCGGTGCCTAGGTGTAATTTCACGGACCGGCTGTTAAGCGTCAGTTCCAATGTAAGGTTCCGCAGCGGCGAGCAAGTCGCCTGCTCTGCACTCGTGACGATGTGGACCCATGTGTTTACCGCTGCAGGGTGCGGAATGCCGGCCGCCGCAGTCATGGCAGGACTGGAGCTTTTCGACTTGAGTGAAGCACGTCACAAGCCGAGAGGGAAGGCGTTCCTGAACCGTCCGGTTAACCTTATACAAAATTTCACTTGATTCTGAGGGGGAGCAGAATGATTGATTACTTAAATCTCTCACAAGATGCCAGCGATCTAGAGGGCTCTAAACTTGGATGAGACTGAGGCAGAAAAAGAAGATGATGAGTCAGAATCATCCCCGATAGCTGAATGGTTGCCGGCGTGGTAACTCAGCGTGTTCGGACAGATGATTAGCTGCCATTTGTAATAAAAAAAAAAACTGAGTTAATGGATCAACGACGAACTGAAACGGATGTCTTGCGACGTCCGCCCCGAGCAGATACAACGAACTAAAACGAACAAAAATGGGATTAAAAAAATGTCAACATAACGGACTGCCGTCCTAAGGGGCCCGGGTTCGATTCCCGGCTTGGTCTGGCATTTTCTCTGCTCAGGGACTGGGTGTTGTGTTTTGTCTTCATCATCATTTTATACCCATCTGGCGCGCAGGTCGCCCAATGTGGCGTCGAATGTAATAAGACCTGCAGCAAGGTGGCCGGATCTGCCCCGTAAGGGCCTCACGGCCAATGACGCCAAACGATCATTTCCATTTCCATCAGTTGACTGCTGCTTGTGATAGCGAAAAGCTGTCTTTGATACCTGAACATCACTTGTGAAAGCATGTTAAGCTTCAGAAGCAACTTTGAAAGATTTAGCAGTTTTCATCGCTTCACTAAGACTAGGATCGGAAGTGGCCAAAAGTTTCCCAGTCGGGAGCAAGACACAAAATCACATTCTAAATCTATGATACTATATACAGCTCTGACCCTCCAAGTCGGCACTCCCTTCTGCTGAAGACTATTTTTGCATGTTGTTTATGACACTGATTAAATTGGAGCTTAGTAGCAACAAGGTGTGACTGAAGACCGCAGTGCCATCCGCTGTGACCGAGCACTTCTAGGCGCATCAGTCTGGAACCGCGGGACTGCTACGGTCGCAGGTTCGAATCCTACCTCGGGCATGGATGTGTGTGATGTCCTAGGGTTAGTTAGGTTTAAGTAGTTCTAAGTATAGGGGACTGATGACCACCTCAGATGTTAAGTCCCCTAGTGCTTAGAGCCATATTTGTTTTTAAGACCGCAGTTTCGGTTATCAGAGCACATAGTTCAAACAATTAGTCTTTGAGAGGGTTCGTAACTTTTGAAATACTTAGTACAAACACTACTAGGAGAGAAGAGGTGCTGCTTTCCAGAAATGCTATAAGCAAGACAATCTAGTTCAAAACGTTGTGTACACACGTCACAACTCTTTGAAGTGAATGGCGGTAGAGGCGTAGCCGTGTCCTCTGAGGACATTGTTGCTGCTGTTAATGTAAGAGATGCAGAAGAACGGCGTGTTTTCCTTGGTATTGGTACTGTTGGAATGACAGCTGTTACTGGTACTGTACCTGTTGAACTGAAGACAGTTGTTGTTGGAGCTACTGCTGTATAAGTTGCTGAAACTTGACACACTGACGCCAGGTGCGAATGTCTCGCCAAAGCACAACAGGGTAAGACCTCCTCGACACTTTTCTATTGGTCCCTGATGCTGACGTGTAATCCATTAACAAAATAAAGATCGTCGAGAGCAGAACATTGAATGAACACAATAACGAGAACAAGAAAGTCCAAGTAAAAGTCACGGTCGAAATTCAATACGCAGAACGGCGTGGTTGATAGCACCTCCCGCACAGATTGTACTACACTTAATCACGTCTGTTTACCTGACCCCCGCCTGCCTGTCTGCCTACCTGGCTGGTTCCTGACCTCGGCTCATGTGACATGCTACGTACGCCTCTGCTCGCGAACGACAATCGCGATTTGTAGTGCCTCTGAGCTGCAATCGATATCAGCCATTGATGGGGATATTAACGCCTTCATGTCGTTTTCTTACAGCTTTTGCTATCTGCGTAAGTGATAGGTCTTCAAAAGAAACATAACATTCAGACGTAGGCAAGCTGCTGGTACGATGGAAATAGGAAAGTTAGGAAGAAGTGCATGTCGCCATCTTCAGCCCTTGCAGATATCAGAAATGGGCCTTCCATCTCTATGGCACTATTAATTCCACACTACGTAGTTGCATCACGCCTCAAATGAGTAATTTTAGTGCCGAGAAAACAGAGAATGTTACGCTCTCTGATCAAAAGGAACGCAGACATGTGTATGGGCAAAGGTTAATGGAAATTCACGTGTCTATGATAAGATCTATGCGTGAAATACACACAGCTTCCGTCGGCATTTGTTAGCAAAAAATCTTGACAAGAACCACAGAAAATACTGATCCTGCGTTAAATCACTAAGCAGGTTGAAAGCTTCTATTCAGTCAGTCATCATCCCTTCTGCTGTGGCAATACAAGACAACAAAATGAAAGATGAAGTGAGATATTCGAGATAAATAGCCTTGGTTGCGGAGTTGTTCTTTTTTCAGATTTCAGCTGTGCCTTTAGCCTTGGTGAGCATCTTCATTTGATCTATAACGAAAAAAATCACAAAACAAGTAAAAGTAAACGTCCTGATCCCATCTTGTGCAAGAACGCCCTCTGCGGGAAAAGTTTTCATTCAAACCCAATGAAACTGGTCACGGCGCACATCGTCCGTAAAAATGATTACACGTTGTGAATACATCGGCAAAATGCTATCAAAGAGTTGAAAGTCTTCAACGTCTGTCAACTGGGTTCCTGAAGAGAGCCAGAAGGAAGGAAAAGTGCGGCGAAAAAATTTTTAACGTTCGAAAAACTGGAATTAATAAGATTTGAAAAGAGCGGCTGAGTAGTTCGTGAAAATACCGAAAAATCCTTTAATTACCTTGCTCTTTGCCATGCGTAAAGGACGCCGCACAAGTTAGGAACACTTTCACAGCAGAGCTTCCTGGAGGGGGAACACATGTATGTGCGGCCCCGCTGACAAACACAGAATGTGGAAAAGTATCGAATAGGGCTTCGAGTGGAAATAGTGCTGCGGAATCCGATGGATGGCGTTGGCCCGTTTCCACATTATCCTAACTAACCTAAGGGCATCACACACATCCATGCCAGAGGCAGGATTCGAACCTGCGACCGGAGCGGTCACGCTGTTCCAGACTGAAGCGCCTAGAACCGCTCGGCCACTCCGGCCGGCTATTTGAACTGTAAGACAGAGTATTATCATCATCAAAAAAGTGGCAAATGTTATATAAATTACCATAGTTAATAATCGAAAAGTCACCTTCAAGTTTCTTAACTTATTTAGTACAATCAGCAGCAACGTAATGCGCATTTTATGTAACCACTCCAATGTATGGCCAACTCCCATTGTTATTTAGAATTTTGGGAAAATTCTGTTAATTTTTCGACCAATTCTGTCCCTTGTTTAAAGGTCCTCAACCGAAGTCTCGTGTAAATATCAGGCTTTAAATGTTCAACAATTACCGTACCCCGCGAGAGGCAGCCATGCGGTCTCAGGCGTCTTGCGGTTCGCGCGGCTCCCTCCGTAGGAGGTTCGAGTCCTCCCTCGGGGATGGGTGTGTGTGTTGTCCTTAGCGTAAGTTGTTTAAGTTAGATTAAGTAGTGCGTAAGCCTAGGGACCGATGAGCTCAGCAGTTTGGTCCCACAGTCCTTGCCACAATTTTTTTCCCAATTACCATAGTGAATCATTGAAGTACATACCAAGTCTACATTTCACGATAATGAACATGTCCCTACATTATTAATGTGTGATGTCTAAGTGTGTTAAGCACTCCAAAGCATGACCACCTCCTATAGCTATTTTCAGTTTTTGGTTAATTTTTTAAGTTTTTCGACCAATTTTCTCCCACGTTTTAAGATCATCAACCAAAGACACACGTAAACATGATACTTCTATTGTTTAACAATTACCACAATGTATTATTTAAACAAATAAACTCTTTACTAAATACCAACGCTACATTGAAAGGAACTTGTTCCTGTGTTATTAACGTATGATGTACACACACACCGCCACCTACACCACCACCACAACCACCTGTGGTGTCACCGCCAGGCACCAAACTTGCTAGGTGGTAGCCTTTAAATCGGCCGCGGTCCGTTAGTATACGTCGGACCAGCGTGTCGCCACTATCAGTGATTGCAGACCGAGCGCCGCCACACGGCAGATCTAGTCTAGAGAGACTCCCTAGCACTCGCCCCAGTTGTACAGCCGACTTTGCTAGCGATGGTTCATTGCCTACATACGCTCTCATTTGCAGAGACGACAGTTTAGCATAGCCTTCAGCTACGTCATTTGCTACGACCTAGCAAGGCGCTGTATTCAGTTACTATAATTACTTCAAGAATGTATTCTGAACAGATAATATTGTGAATCATGTGCCGTCAAGCGCAACATTAATGGATTAAAGTTAAGTATCAAACTAATTACGTCCGCTTTCTGAATTCTCATTCCTTGTCATATTCCAGACCTCACGTCAGTATAGTTCTTCCCTCCTCACGCCACCCTGCGTGTGCTAAAACGCATTCATTTCGGCCTCCACTCGTTGGCTCTCTGCCAACACAAAACCACCGCCACCAAATTTACACGGTAAACAAATAACCCCAACCGACATGTGTAGCTAACCATCACCACTGGCTTAAAAATGGCTTCACAGTGCGTTAAAAACAATGATGTCGATAGCAGGATGCGTTAGAGGAATTTAGACACATTAAAATTATAGTATACTTGCAAATAACGGCGGGAAACTCCGAGTGGAAGCGCTACAGGCAATTTTACGTTGAAAGTACACTCAAGATATTGGTAAACAGCACTACAAAGAGTTTCTCCTACTTGTGCTGTTACTGCCACCATTGCTATTGGATAGAAATGGTAGCGGAGCGCTCTTTATTTAAAACAAACAAAAAATGTCTTTCATTGTCTGCTCCATAAGCGGGTGCGTCCTCTGCACTTTCTATTTGCACCGTACTGCCAGGATAGCGGTCTTCCCGCTACAACGTTAGTTGCACTACTGGAATGTGAATGGGCTGCTCTCTCTATTGCACAATCAAAAGTGTGCCACAGACCTGCTAGATGACGGTGTTAGAGGTGAGGTGGATAATGGTTTCTTAGCTACTCTCTGTCACACTGACAAATGGATCTGAGACGGGCAACAGTCAAGGTATCAGTCACGCCAAGAGCTGTAACTCGCGCCTAAGATATGGCAGCTACCATTTACAGCATTTATTGCGTAGTGAGACTGCAACGTATTTCGACATATACCGCCACGTGTTTGTTGTGTTAGGGCAGTAAGGATTCTGACATACTCGTAGGTATTTTAAGGTTGATATCATTTCTAGTGGCTTATTGCCAGTACCATAGTGGGACTACAGCGCGTTTCCACATATACTGTTGTGTGGTTCGTCTCGTTGGAGCAGTAAGGATGCTGACGTATGGGTGAAGGCAGCATCTTATACACATCAAAACCATCATGAATCAATCAATCATGTCATGTAATTTTTTAATGATGTCAACGTGTGTTCTAAATTTAGGAGTCATAACAGGAATTGACTCCATGATCATGTGACGTTCTTAATCGACCCATCATACAAATGTATTGAACAACTAGCTGAAGTACCAAGAAGTATGGCAAAGGTGCACAAACAGTGAAGCAGGAAGAATGCATTATTTTATTTGTATGTGATTCAAGGATAAATAGGATTTGGTTATGAGAACACGCGCTTAAAACTATTTATAGCTGACTGCCGTTTATGTATTTGATTCTTTAGGTATTTAACTCCAATGTAATGTCTTGCGCAGAATTCGAGTAAGCAAACCTAACTGGAAAATGTCCTTCCTCACATACGTGTTCGTTTGGCAGACTCTGGCGTCAACGGGGACGCAATTTGATCTTTTTCAATTTTGCGTTGAAATCTATGATTTTTTACACTGAAATAAGTTTTCTAGCGGTTTATGTGTAATAGCGAATTGCAGAAGATGAATGATTGCGAAAGGGATCTTGATGCAGGGAAATGTAACGCATTGCGTATAAATAGGCAAAAAGGCCCACTACTGTTCTATTACATTATTGGCGATAAATCACAGGATATGTATAGGTGGAACTTTGCTACTCATATTGTACACGCACACAGACCACTTTTCTCCTCTCATTCCCCCACACCCCTCTATCAGCAGACCTCTCATTATTTATCATTAGTAGTGTTTTTATGTGATGCGTGTATATCGGTTTTTCCTTATCTTTCATTTCAGGGAATCATTCCACTTTAGGTTGATTCGGATGATTATTTCGTAATGTTTACCGTTGCAAATACATATGGCTCACGGCTCGTAGGTACAAGGAAAGAATACCACAGCATCCAGAATCCGAACAGAGAATACGTGACAAATCACACTTTGCTGATCTAACATCAGTAAAACAACGACTCGAAGGAAGAAGACTTAGTACATGTCAGCAACTTTTTCTGCTGTATTATTATCCAGAGAACTAGAATTTCTAGCACCTTAGCGAACATATGGATGCTTACCACAGTAGAAGGATGTAGCTAGGTACATATTGTAAATATTGGTCGGAGTTATGAAAAATCATAACATAACTTTTATATAATACTTGTATCGTCTTTGTTAACAATCTTTTGTTCCATAGGTATATAATTAAAACCATAAACAGACCGAGAATAATTTATAGCCTTTTCATGGTCTTAGTTGCCTGAACGGTGTACTCCTATACCGGGCAGTTTTCGTGTGTTCATGTTACCCCAGTTACCCCATATTACCCGAGGCAAAATGCAGAATGATATCTTTAATAGCGAATGGTTTAAGTCTGCTTGACACTTTGGTTTCTTTAAGTGTTATGTGTCTCGATAGAGAATTTCAATGCATGCTCTATCACTAATGAAAAATATGACTCCCATCTTTAATAGAGTATTCATGTACTGTATAACACCTATGTCGTCTTAGCTGGAGACTGTTAGCAAAGATCTGCACTATGCACGTCAGCCCTCTCTTTTAGCAGAGTATCCTACAAGTTGAATTAAGTACAACAGTCAGTCACCTTTTTTAGTAGCATTTGCTGTGTGGTATCGCCTACCATAATTAACAAATTCTCCATTAAAAACACAATCTTCCAACGCATTAACACTCCCAACTTCCATCGTCCTGATTTTGAAATGGAGTTTGCTTACGAGAAATATCCAGTATTGCAGCAGTAAATCGGATACGTAACACAGATTTCCATCAAGAGATAGCCTAAAATATGGCTGTCAGTCCTCCTTTGTGGCAGAGTATTGCTATGTGGTGTTGCTTCCTGCCATTAAGAAAAAGTTCCATTAAAAGTAGTCTTCTGCTGCACGTACACCCACCAATGCCAATCCTGATTTTGAAAAGCATTTTGCTTGCAGAAACAGTTAGTACTCTAGCAGAGCAATGGAATCAGATCTCTAACATAAATTTCCACTAAACTTACAAACAAATAATTAAAACTATAGGCAGATGCCTCAAATGGTTCAAATGGCTCTGAGCACTATGGGGGTTAACATCTGAGGTCATCAGTCCCCTAGAACTTAGAATTACTTAAACCTTACAAAAAAAAAAGAGACCTCTTCACTCTCAGCTACGTAAAGGAAATTCGCGTACGTTGAGAACAGAAAGATTTATTGCTAATGAAAAGGATAATTAACCTGTTGCTATGACAGATGACTACGGTATAATACATTACGAACTAAAACCACAGAGTTCTAGTGTCTTTTCTTAGGCAGGGAATAAGTACACACGTCAGCGCCCCAGGCGGCGAGCGGGCGAAATTCTTTGACGTAACTTGGGGATCAGCTGTTCGCGCTGCAGAACGCGCTATCTCCGCCGTCGCCACATAAGCCCACCGCGGAGAAGCGGAGCGTCGTCTGCTCCCATCAGCCCTGACGCCGTAGAGAAATCTTGATTTTCTGCGGCATTTGAGGCACCTGTGTTATATCAGACAGTAGTTTGATCGTAGAAGGCGGGGAAGAGGGTTGGCTGGTCGTGGACGGCGGATGTACATAAAAAGAGACATCAAATACAAACGCGGACTTTACACGATCGGTGGAGACGGTGCTGCGTTTGCCCTTTAGCAGGATGTCCATTGTTTTATTCGCACGGGCGAGGATACGATGAGGTCCGGTATATGGCAGTGTGAGAGGTGCTTTAACTCCATCTTGTCGAAGCATAACGTGATTGCTATTTGTTAATTCTTTATGCACAAATGAAGGACGTGAATCACATCGTGACCCTGGTTGAGACTGCGTCTGAGCGACTTATTCTCTGAGTCGAGTTATCTGGTTGACGTAAAAGGTCTCTCTACGACGCTCTGGACTCAAAAATTTCCCCTGGTAGACGAAATGTCTCTCCACAAACAAGCTCCGCCGATGACGCAACACGGTCTGGCTTGTGTACTATTTATAGGCCGAGAAGTATGAGGAGTAAGGACGTGGTCCAATTCTTATCGTAGCGCATTACCGCTGCTTTCAAGGAGCAGTGCCAGTGCTCCACCATAACGTTGCTGGCTGGTTGGTAAGTTGCGGTCAGACGATGTGCTGCGCCACAGAATTTGCCATCAGCGCGAAAAGTTAAGATTAAAACATGTAGCGAACAACCAAATCTCGCGACCCATTTTGCCATAAATGCTGCTACCAGTGTCTTAGCAGAGGTATAATCGATCGAGATTGCTTCAGGCCAACGCGTGAATCTATCGATAATTGTTAATAGGTATCGCTGTTCTTCTGATGATGACAGGTGAATGTGGACGAATCTCTCAGTGATCTTCGGAAAGTCGTTGATGGGTGCATGCACGTGCCGCGTAATCTTGTTTCGTTGGCATGCTATGCAAGAGCGGGCCCACTACCGACAATCCTTTCGGATAAGTGACCAAACGTAACGGGAGGCGACGAGCTTCACCTACGTTCTGATGCCTGGGTGGCAGAGGTCGCGTAGGCTATGGAAAGGTTACTTGCGTACTCACACTGACACGTATGGACGGTTTCTTCCCGTGGAAGTGTTGCAACAGGTACATTGGCAAGTTTGAGCTGTAGGCCAGTCTATGTATCGTGCAGAAGGTTACGGAGCTCCTCATCGGTCTGTTGCGCGTCGCATGGATGTGAAAGATCGACAGTCTCTGTGATTCCGCTAACCAGAGACAAGCAGTCAGCCACCATGTTTTGGTACCTGAGACGTACTGTATGTCGGTCGAAAAGTGCGCTACGTATTTCAGCTGGCTACAATGCCTTGGCGAACACTTGTCGTTGTTTTGCCCGAGGGAATATCTGAACGGCTTGTGATGGGTGTATATGGTAAAGGTTCTTGCTTCCAGTTAGGTGCGGAAGTACTTTATTACTGCATACATGGCTAACAACTCGTGACGATACGCACTCCATCTTTACTGCGCTGGTGTCAGTTCACGAGAAAAGAATGCAAGAGGTTGCCATATGTCACCGATAAGTTGCTGAAATGTAGCTCCGAATGCTGTTTGACTGGCGTCAACTAATGCCACAGAGTTCAATATTGTGTCTTCTTAGGCATGGAGTAAGCGTGCGCAAACTTCTTTGGCGTAACTGGGCGATCAGCCGATCGCGCTGCAAAATACACGATGTCCGCCGTCGCCACAAACCTTCTCCTGAGCTTCATAACCTGGAAGGCGCACTTCTACACCAGTCAGTTTTCGTATGTTTGTATTTACTCAGTTGACTAATTACAGAACGTCAGTTGAGCTACAAAAATGTTTTATACTGAAAGGTAGCCAGTCCTAATTCGGTAATATCCACATTTTTGATGGTATTGTGGAGAACAGTGTCCTGAACTAAGTTTTATTAATATGGTTCTTACGTGCAAAACTTGAGTCGTCTAAGGTGCTACTGATCTACATGAAGCTGGTACAATAGTCGATCCATTAGAACACTCATTTTAACATTGCCAGTTACACTTCGTAGCAAGAGCGTATTTGTTTGTTACTTAACGCGATGCAGTAATTGTTAAACAATAAACCACAGGACGCCGAATTATGCTCGCTCGCTGTCAGATGCGTTGATGCCCTGCCGAATTAGTGACAGGAGCCTGACCCATCACACAAGGGCATGACTGGGAAGGAACAGTTGTTAATGATGTGCTATAGTGGGATTTAGATGGATCGTGGAGGAGACACCCCGCATTGTTGGCGTCTGCAAAGAAGTGACTTTAGGATTTGCAAATGTACTTGTCAATATAGTGTAAGCTGTGCAGAACATCAACTTACCTTCTACATCCCTCGTGTCCAAAGTATCATGTAAACTAGTGTGCGTATAGTAAACAGCATTCAATCTATAATTTTTACTCGATTTTGCCAATGTGCATCAACTTTCCTCCAAAATCAGTGCGTTTAATGTCAAAAGCAATATTGATACTGACAAAGATACCAAGCAAAATGTGACTCACATTATGATAACTGATTTAAAATTAGGCAAACCCTGAGCTACAGCTTTAGTTACTAATCCAAGTCATCGAGATGAATGTGGGCAATTAGTGTTCAGTCATTGCAGCCTACCCAGTTAGGGGTAGTACCTATATTTTGTATAAATTCATTTGAATCTATTACCGTTTGTTGCGTTATTTAATAGGCGTACCCTTTTTCTTTTTTTATACTCTAGCACCCCACCAGTTGACCCATAATTTCCGCAAATTTTGACAGCCCTTATGAATGCATTTCATCTCTCCACTTGTGGGTAACACCCTAAGAGGAAAGTGACTACAATGTGCTTATCAGTATCAAGTTGTGTGATTCACTCATCAGCCAAATTTCGCATATTTATCATATTTTTCATGTTTTATATAATTTCTATATTTTTCCATTTTATATGTGCAAATGTGCAAGTCAATCAGTCAAATCTAAAGTCCGTAAATTCAACTAAATACCTGCGAATTACAATCACGAAAAACGTAAATTGGAAGGAACATACAGAATATGTTGGGGGAAGGCTAACCAAAGGCTGCGTTTATTTGCCAGGACAGCTAGAATATGTAACAGGTCTACTAAGGAGACTGCTTACACTACGCTCGTCCGTTCTCTTTTAGAATACTGCAGCCTGGTGTGGGATCCTTAACAGATAGGATTGACGGAGTACATCGAAAAAGTTCAAAAACGGGCAGCCCGTTTTGTATTATTGCGAAATAGGGGACAGAGTGTCACTGAAATGATACAGGATTTCTGTGGACATCATTAAAACAAAGGCGCTTATCGTTGCGGCGGAATCTCCTCACGAAATTCCAACCACCAACATTCTCATCCCAATGCAAAAATATTTTGTTGACACCGATCTACATAGGGAGAAACGATCACCATGATAAAATAAGGGAAATCAGAGCTCGTACAGAAAGATATAGGTGTACGTTCTTCCCGCGCGCTATACGAGATTGAAGGTGGTTCGATGAACCCTCTATCAGACACTTAAATGTGATTTACAGAGTATCCATGTAGATGTAGAAGAACATTCATGCTATTATTGCTTAACCTACCAAGTTTCTTTAGAATCAAACGGTGGTTCAGATTCACCACCATGCCCACTGTTCAATGTATCTGCAAGATCACTTCTTCCTCTTCTTCCAAACTGGTATGTAGCAAGAGTTTATTTGCTTAAATAAAATACTGTGCCAATTTTTAAACGCCGAAAGTCTGATGTTTATATGCGACTTTGGTTGACATTCTTGAAACATAGGAGAAAACTGGTCGGGAAATTTAACAGATTTCCCCAAATTTCATATAGCAATTTGGGGGGAGGGGGGGGGGGGGGGTTGACCATACTTTGGAGTGCCTACAGGAAATGCCACTGGTGTAAAACAATAGAATGTCATACATTAATAATGCAGGGATGTTTTCGTTACAGTGAAATGTAAACTGGGTTTGTAGCAATAATTTATTCGTTTCAACCATGCAGTGTGATAATTGTTAAACACAAATTGTCCTGATTTACAGCTGTATTTGGTTGACGATCTTGAGTAGTGTGTATTTGGAACATTGACGGAAAAATTGACTACAAAATTGGCAAATTACCAAAAAATTTATAACGGTGAGCGTGGTCATAAATTGGAGTGCTTACAAAAAAGGCACATTTCAATTTTGAAATTTTTTTTATTAAGATAACAAACTTGCAGGTGGCCATTTTTGATCATAAATTAAGTTAATTAACATAACATTTGCCACCATTTTTTAAAGTAGGAAACCGTCCTGTTACACAACTCGCTTAGAGGAGTGGTTGGAGGGAAGCACTTAACTACAGCTCTTTATTCTGCCTATAGATAGCGGCTGAACTCTGCTGCTGGCACTTCATGATTATCCTTTCACTACAGTATACAAACACTGAATAATGGTACAAAACTGACCTACAGAGAGAAGGTGAGGGAGAGGGAAGGGAGAGAAGGGACAATTTCCCGTCTATATTAAGTCATCTTATTGGCCGAGCTTAATTGGAGAGGAAGGCTACCTTCAAAGTTGCTCGTACTGGCACAGTGAATAGGCGACCTCGATTTTCACATCATTTTTAGTTGCACAATTCCCCTAGAGGTATGAACGGTGGAAGGAGACCCCTTATCTTGACATGCGATAGTTATAATGTTACATAGTGATCCTGAATTTACCACACTCAGTTGCCCGAGTGGCTCAACAGTGTATCAAGTTACATCGTGACCTTGTGATTATATCGTTACCTGTTCCCGCACTTGCTTTACCTCCACTACTCAACTTTACCCGAATAGAGTCACTCATAGATTGATGATTATGATATTGGATTCAGGGCACTTGGGCACATGGTTATCGCACCCCTGCAGATTACGAACTGGAAGCTTAGGAGAACAAACTCTTTCCTCATAAGCAGTATATTTGGGACAGTGGCCCATGGACAGTCTAACAATGAAAACATAGTGGTCTTTCATCAGTAAATTAAAATGTATAGTAAAAAAGATGTTGTGGGCACCAGCAAATGAGTTGAGATCTTACACACTGCTTATTCTGTTTCTGACCATAACACTATTACAAGCAAAAATATTAAGTTTTCAACTCTTTTCTTCAGCGAAAATTCGAAAACTGTATGATAATTAAAATAAATAGATAAATGAAATTAAAACATTAAAATATAGATATATGAGAGGTTGGCTCACTCCCAACAAAATTGGAGCACGCCGTTGTGTGATATGTATTTTTATAAAGATCTATTTTGAATGAGAAAATGTAGAAATGGGTACGCTATCATTTGTAATATAAACAGATTTATTTCAGTAAGATATGCCGACGGCCAATAGGCACAACAGTTTTCCTTAACGCTTTCAGTGACCAACTGTTCTACCTAGCATAACAATGAAATACATGTCAATACGTAGCCTTTTGGAATACTAATCACTAAAACTGCTGAATTTATTGTGTGATTCTAACTCATTCGTGAGTTATGGGCCGACAGTTAACTCAACTACAGTGACAGTGAAACAATTACAATGTATAAACACAGTAGCACACCTGTTTCTTAGTCCATCTCTTACATCGTAAGGAATAAAAACCCTGTTTAAAAAGAGAAACTTCGCATCTCTGGAACACAATGTTGCTCCGTTTTTGTTTTTCTTCGGTGCTGTAGTAACGACACCTACACCATGTCCTACAATTAGAAACAATAGCCCCTTTTTGTATGGGTAGAGCTAATTAGTTGATCTACTAGTTTAGTTCTAAAATTCAAATTGGTGGCAAGTTTTCGATTGCAAAGTTTGACTGTATGTGAGCTGAGGTATTCAGAAATTAATAAAATATATTCATCCACGAGCATCTTGATCTCCAAGCTACTGATTATGAATAATTCAAGTGGTCAAACAAATCAGTACCACCCATATATAGGTTGCAGCCTGTTATATTTTTGGGACACTGTACACATTCGCTTTTGCCAATTTTACATCTTCTCAAGACATATGACTTTTCTGTAGCATTACGCATGTTGTTGTCCACGTTCACGCGTTTTGACCATCTGCTTTCCATTTTATGGCAGGGCTTCAAGTGAAGACATTGTTATAGATCTACAAGAAATATTCACGGATGACAGTATGATCCATGTAACTATAAAAATCAACTAAAATTGAATGTGTAATACGCCTATTCCAATCACGTGTCTACATAAACTGTTTTCGTCATGTTGTTTATTTTCAGTAACCATCCTGTATGTGCACTGCCAGCGGAAATAATTTATATTATCTCAGTGACAAACATTTTTTCGAGATCATTTGTGAAACAATATTATCTGAAATGTTCATTCTTCAAGAGAAGCAGCAAATCACAGCATATAATTTGTAAAATTGGACATAACTAGTAACTGTATTCACGACAATCAGTTTGTTTATACGTACGGCGCGGAAGAAAAATATGCACATACAAAACTTCCGTACTGATTTTGCACTTTAAACTGTAGGAAATGATACTATGAGTTAAACTTACCGTCGTATTTGTCAGAAGATAGAATTGTAGCCCCACAGGCGACAAATGCTAAAGACGGGTACCTCAAAGGCCATTGGTAAATATTCGTACCATTACTCACTTGTTCGCTGTTATTTCAAGCCTGCCAACATCGCACATGGCATTCGCACTTCTTACAGAAACTATTCACTGCATTTACAAGCGTTGTATTTTCCGAAAGACGAAAACCAAATGACGGAAACCGTTTTTAGCTGTCGTGTTTACATGTTAAGGTTCGAAGCCCAGTTAAATAGGGCGTCTGGAAAACAGCTGTTCCAATTTCCAGTTTAGTCAACACAATCGCTGTTTCTCTTCACTTACTTTTTAGAGGTAGACCTTCATGCTCATTCACTGCAGAATAAGTCACTCCATCCATAACAGCCGAATATTTTGAAAACAAGACGCAACCTGACAACCCAAGTACACTTCAAAAACGATTATGCGCTTACGTGAGAGTGAAACTCGATTGCGGAATTGGAAACCCGACAACTAGAAGCGGATCTCCAGAATCGATTTTGAAGTGTTTAAATGACCACTCAAAAGCGGAACTGGAAATCGGTTTACGAAATCCGGTTGTGGGAGCCACACGTAGAAAGGGTGAGTGTGAATATATTAACACAAATAAAATCGACCGTTTTTAGTAAAGAAAGTAATGAAAAGCATTTGAGACAAGCGGTATGTATATTTATCACTGACACTTAAGGGGTTAAATTTCAGCGCACTGTAATATGAACTGCATCACAAATACGTTAAAATCACGTTTATGAAAGACTGGATTGCCACGGATAACATCAGGCGTTGTAACGTTCAGATTGTTGAAGTATTCATCAACACGTCTTCCCAAATTACGTGCTCTGAGGAACTGTTGATTTATTCTTATTCTAAAAAGATTAAAAGGTAAGTTAATGGTTTTGGAGCTCCACGGCCAATCAGTACTACACCAAACTTCGTGTGTCACCAAGACATATACAGGCAGAGTTAGTGGGGTGACGATTATTCAAATACTACATATTTAACTGCCTGAGTGTATATTGTGGGTAATCAGCAGTAATCACAATGGATATTAGAACCTGAGGAAATGTAATATCTTATATTTTGGTGCTGTTAGCGAAATCGACATCATTTGGTCGCTAGATAGTTTTCAGTATAACTTCCACACTTTATCAACTTTATACTCCAAAGTAAAAAATAAAAATATGTGACTGTGCAGTGCCGTATTTTGTCTATGGTGACTGTCGATGGCACTTATTTTAGATCCCGGTAGATGTTTGGGTTGAAATATAAAGAAAAAATTGTGTTCTGCTGAACCAGATGAACAAAAGACGTACTATAGAAGTAGCAAAAGCGAAATCACTTTCTGCATGGTGAATGCGTTACTATCTCCTACAACAATGCTGTTAACGATTATAAATGACTTCATAGGAAGCTGCCATTATGAATAATATGCGTGCTTCTCAGCAGGGGTTGCTGAACCGTCATCGGCCAGATGTCGATAGAAGGGATCGCAAAGCAGCCTGGTTCAGATAATGATCGCCTTTTGGAAAGATGTTTTCCGTTTTCATTTATTGAGCTGAAGGGGTAGTTCTATTCTTCCTTTGCAATTACAAAACCGTCATAATTTAACGATGTACTCTCAGGTGTCAAGTTTTCTTCAGAATTTTAGGAGCGTTCATAAAAGGCGATATGCTCAAATGCTCGGGAACCTGACCGTCTGTTACGCATACTGCTCACCGCATATCGTCAGAAAACGCTTTATCAATTCGAGGAATAAAATGGCATGCAATCGTGAAGCTGATACTGCAAGTGTGAAACCACACAACTGTGGTCTCTCGCGAAAAGTTGCAACACATGAGCCACTGATAAGTCTCTGCAATTTCCGTAGCTGCTAAACGATGACCTTTCGTGGTCAAAGTTGGGATGTTTCGCAATAGTTTCTGTAATGCCACACTATTCACTCTTCCACGATTTTACCTTCTTCGAAGTCACTGCAGCCCCCTAGCGTTGTCTGCATATGGCTAATACATGTTGTGAGTTCTTTTCTCTTTTTAATGCGTGCGGTCAAACCTGTGGAAAAAGTTTCAACATTTTGCTATGAACGGTACCTCTGCGGTAGAAGCGATACAACACAACCATTACCCACCAGATTACAAATATGTTGGCTAAACCTAAATGAGATATAAATTACGCCTACTAGACATAATTTGATGTTTCCGGTCCGTGATCTTCACTATTCATGGCATAAAAGAGTCGAAATTTTAAGTGATGCCACGTGTATCAACAATGCAGAACAATAATGAAAAAAAAAAACAGTGAAACAAATGAATTCTAGAGATATCTTCTTATATTAAAAAGTATTATTAACAGACATGGAGGTATATTATACCTCCATGTTAACAGACGTCCGTTCGCAGGCTACTTCTGATAAGATTCAACGTCTCACTAATGTGAAGTCGTTAGACGTGCGTTGACTCATAACTCGTCGTAATGTGGTCTAAAACAGAGACGGGTTAATGTGCTGAGGATCAAGTTTATGACGAACCTATTATGGAAATCACGAAATTAAAATTAGGCAATCTGAGCCATTATTCGCGCATAATAAACATGTTAGTGAGTTTCATATTGAAACACGTGAGCCAATACTGACCCCACGACTTATCTTAGAAGCTAAATTAAGGAAAGGCAAACCTACGTTTCTAGCATTTGTAGACTTAGAGAAAGCTTTTGACAATGTTGACTAGAATACTCTCTTTCAAATTCTGAAGGTGGCAGGGGTAAAATACAGGGAGCGAAAGGCTATTTACAATTTGTACAGAAACCAGATGGCAGTTATACGAGTCGAGGGACATTAAAGGGAGCAGTGGTTGGGAAGGGATTAAGACAGGGTTGTAGCCTCTCCCCGATGTTATTCAATCTGTATATTGAGCAAGCAGTAAAGGAAACAAAAGAAAAATTCGGAGTAGGTATTAAAATCCATGGAGAAGAAATAAAAACTTTGAGGTTCGCCGATGACATAGTAATTCCGTCAGAGACAGCAAAGGACTTGGAAGAGCAGTTGAACGGAATGGACAGTGTCTTGAAAGGAGGATGTAAGATGAACATCAAGAAAAGCAAAACGAGGATAATGGAATGTAGTCTAATTAAGTCGGCTCATGCTGAGGGAATTAGATTAGGAAATGAGACACTTAAAGTAGTAAAGGAGTTTTGCTATTTGGGGAGCAAAATAACTGATGATGGTCGAAGAAGAGAGGATATAAAATGTAGACTGGCAATGGCAAGGAAAGCGTTTCTGAAGAAGAGAAATTTGTTAACATCGTGTATAGATTTAAGTGTCAGGAAGTCATTTCTGAAAGTATTGTATGGAGTGTAGCCATGTATCGAAGTGAAACGTGGACCATAAATAGTTTAGACAGGAAGAGAATAGAAGCTTTCGAAATGTGGTGCTACAGAAGAATGCTGAAGATTAGATGGGTAGATCACACAACTAATGAGGAAGTATTGAACAGGATTGGGGAGAAGAGAAGTTTGTGGCAGAACTTGACCAGAAGAAGGGATCGGTTGGTAGGACATGTTCTGAGGCATCAAGGGATCACCAATTTACAGTGTGTTTCCGTTAAGACAACGTGCGGCTCAGTAATTTTTTGCACGTTAATTCGAACGATATGTGGGAAGAGGAAACTACTGTATCTTCCTTCTTCAATTGGATAATCAGAATTGCAGGTCACTGGCTCTATCAACGTTGTCTAAAGTCTCCTCTGAATCTACAAATGCTATTAAAGTTTGTTTGTCTTCCTCCATTCTATCTACTAGAATAAGCTGCTGGGTCAATTTGGTCTCGCATGTTCCAACATTTCTCCGGAAACCAAACCGATGTTACCCGAGGTCAGTTTCTACCAGTTTTTTCCATTCTTCAGTAAATACTTCCCGTAAGTATTTTGCAACCATGGAGAGACAGTTCAATGCCTACGGTCTCTGGATCGGGAATTGTTACTTCTTTCTCGAAGTCTGACGGTATGGCCTGTCTAATATTTCTTGCATAGAAGGTAGAAGAGGTTTGTCATGGTTGGTTCTCCCAACCATCTGATTATGTCTCAGGGAATGCCGTCTACTGCAGTGGACATGGTTCGACTTAGATCCTTCATTGCTTTGTCAGATTCTTCTCGCAGCATTATATCCCCATCTACTTTTCGTTTACTTCCTCTTATCATTGTAAAATATTGAGTTCAAATTTGCTTCCCTTATTCATCGCTATAGCCGCAGAGAGATTGAGGCTCACCAATCAGATACGGTCATATTGTAAAAAGATAAAGCTGCCCTTAATGCGAACGGCGGTTTCAACAATACAGCAGATATCAAAACTACTAGAGACACCTATTGTTACGCCTTTGTTTGCGAAATCCGGTTGTGTGACAAACTTCTTACGATCAAATTATAAGAGCCGTACAGTCCAGAAACGGTATGCCTATCAAGCAAACTCACCGTGAGCCCATCGACACGAGGTTGGAGTAGGCGTTTGGTATACCACCGTCTCCACCGCGTGAGGAAGTCCGTAACTGCCTTTCGCACGTCCTCGTACAAGAGGAATCGTCGACTCTTCAAGGCCTGTTTTAAGGGACGGAACGCTTGATGATTGCATGGGGAGAGATCAGGGCTCTAGGGCGGGCGATCGAGTGTCTCCCACTTGAGTTGCGTAACTTCTGCATTATGACATTTGTGTTGTGGGGACGGGCGTTATCATGACGCAGCTGCACCCCTTGTAACATCTTCCCACAAGGGTGCTGGTCGACAGACATGTTGCTCCATACACATCCTTTATTCTCCAATGGATGTCTATCGGTGTTCGTTCTTCGGCAGCCAGTGAAAGAATAAGAGCACATTGGTCCTTTTTGGACGCATTTGGTAATAACGTCGCCATAGTTTACAATTTCACATTTACCGCACACGTCGGAAAGACACGAATGCACGAAGAAAACACTAATCCCTCGGCTACACGTCGGTGGTTATAGAGGGTGGTCCATTGATCGTGACAGGGCCAAATATCTCACGAAATAAGCGTCAAACGAAAAAACTACAAAGAACGAAACTTGTCTAGCTCGAAGGGGGAAACGAGATGGCGCTATGGTTAGCCCGCTAGATGGCGCTGCCATAGGTTAAACGGATATCAACCGCGTTTTTTTTTTTTTTAAATAGGAACCTCCATTTTTATTACATATTCGTGTAGTACGTAAAGAAATATGAATGTTTTAGTTGGACCACTTTTTTCGCTTTGTGATAGATAGCGTTGTAATAGTCACAAACATATGGCTCACAATTTTAGACGAACAGTTGGTAACATGTAGGTTTTTTAAATTAAAATACAGAACATAGGTACGTTTGAACATTTTATTACGGGTGTTCCAATGTGATACATATAGCTTTGTCGACTTATCATTTCTGAGAACACATGCTGATACAGCTTGATTACCTGTAAATACCACATTAATGCAATAAATGCTCAAAATGATGTCTGTCAACCTCAATGCATTTGGCAATACGTTGTAAGTAGGCTGTTTAGGTTTTTTTATTGGTAACGCCGCCGCCACGAAGCGCTTTGTATAAAAATCACTGGCTGTGGCGTGTGCAGTCTGTGGCTGGTTTGCTTTGTTGTCTGCCATTGTAGTGTTGGGCAGCGGCAGCTGGATGCTAACAGCGCGTAGCGTTGCGCAGTTGGAGGTGAGCCGCCAGCAGTGGTGGACGTGGGAGTTTTGAAATTTGTAAGAATTGGTGTCATGAACTGATATATATATATATATATATATATATATATATATATATATATATATATATATATATATAATGACTATTAAGGTAAATACATTGTTTGTTCTCTATTAAAATCTTTCATTTGCTAACTGTGCCTATCAGTAGTTAGTGACTTCCGTAGTTTGAATCTTTTAGTTAGCTGGCAGTAGTGGCGCTCGTTGTATTGCAGTAGTTCGAGTAACGAAGATTTTTTGTGAGGTAAGTGATTTGTGAAACATATAGGTTAATGTTAGTTAGGGCCATTCTCTTGTAGGGATTATTGAAAGTCAGATTGCGTTGCGCTAAAAACTATTGTGTGTCAGTTTAAGCACAGTCATGTAAAAATTTTTCCAAGGGGACGTTTCATATGTCGACCCTTAGCCGAGGATACCTCACTGGAATCTTCTGATTTTTTCTTGTAGTTTGTGTAACTAGTGTAGATTTTGTTTATTGCTAGCGCGTAACTGTAGAGAGAATCTCCTTTGTAGTTGCAGTCTTTCATTGTTGTACAGTAAAACAGGTGTGGCACGCATGTAACTTTGCACCAAGTATTTCGCAGCTGCGCTTTCAATTAACTAGATATTATTTTCAGTGCTATGTTAATGTGTTCTCTTATTTTTGCTCTTCAAATTGTGTTTTTCTGTGTTGTCGTGTGAAAAATTGTGACAATAATGGCGTGTGAAAAACGTAACACTAGGCTCCAAAGTAAACTGAGAAATGACAGTGAAGACGAAAGCAGTGTGTTAGCGTCACCATGTAATGAATTCACTAACGTTCAAAGTAGTAATTTGGTAATAGCGCATAGGGAAATGGAGCGGCTGCAAATAATGGTGCAGGCAGTGAAACAATTAGTGAACAGGGAAGCATTATCGATCGATCAGTTGGCAACAGCTCGCTCAGGATTCCGAAATGACAGGACACATACTTGCAAATATTGTAGATTCAGGTTTTGCGTCCTCACCGTTTTCTCAAATAAGTCAAGACACATTTTCTGCTCGTCAAAATGTGAATGTTGCCGGTGCAAATGCACTGCCGAAAAGCATAGTGGAACAGATTCCAGACACTAATACATTATTATTGCAATTAATGCAACAAATGAAACAAAATCAGAGACAAACACAGCAACAGTTAGACACAATGGAACAAAATCTTCAAAAGTTGGACACAATGGAACAACACCAGAGACAAACACAGCAACAGTTAGACACAATGGAACAAAATCAGAGACAAACACAGCAAAATCTTCAAAAGTTAGACACAATGGAACAACACCAGAGACAAACACAGCAACAGTTGGACACAATGGAACATAATCTTCAAAAGTTAGACACAATGGAATAAAATCTTCGGAAGTTAGACACCACACTTGATCAAACACATGAAGATTTAACTACTGAGTTACATAACATTGAATCGAAATGTCAAAAAAACTGTAATGACGTAAAAACACAAATTTGTGAGCATTTCCAACCTATTTTTTCGCGGCGTGAACATGCATTACAGAATCACGAAGCAGCCATAAAAGAATTGCAAACTATTGTTCGTGAAAATCACGACACCTTGCAAGCTAAAATGGACTCAGTTGCATCCACCGATTCGGTTACGCAACTCGCAAGAACTCAGGAAAACTTAAAGGACACAGTAGATTCGATTTCAACACAAATGGACACTCTGAAACTTGGTTCAGAAAAAACACACTGAGGAAATGTGTTCACTATCGGAGAAAGTAGCCGAACTTTCGGATCAGTTCACTAATTTATCTACGAAGGTAGATGATAATCTGAATGACACAAAACCGGTAGTCTTTAATGACACAGAAGAGTGCGAACAAATTAGGAAATTCAAACAAAGTCTGAATCAAATTAGTACGCAACACCAAAGAGAAATCCGGGAAGTACAAGATCAGCTGACACAGGTAATACAAGAATTACGTATTTCAGAGGACACTCGCGCTCCAACACGGGAAGAGGAACTTAGAAATACGGAAAAGCCACAAAATAATAACACAGGGCATTTCGAAAATCATGAAAGAAATTGGCAAGGTGCGCCGAATTTTGAGATGGAACCGCCGACACGACGTAACAATGACCGATATGCTACTCGCCGACACGATGATTTTGACTATAAGCTGTTCATTACTGCTCGTAAATTCAAAACATTTAAGAATTCTGGCAACGACATTCATCCACAAGCGTGGCTCCATCAATTCTCTCATTGTTTTCCTCCCAACTGGTCATTAGAGCACAGATTAGAATTTATGTGTGGCTACTTGGAGAATGAACCTGCTGTAAGAATGCGATCGGTCATTCACGATTGTCACAGTGAAGGAGAATTTTATCAATCCTTCCTCTCAGCATATTGGTCTCAAGCTACACAAGACCGAGTAAAACATAGCATCATGATGATGAAACACTTTGAACGATCTGAATTTGCCAGTCTTGTCAAATATTTTGAAGACATGTTGCATAAGAATCAATATCTTTCAAACCCATACAGCCCTTCAGAACTGATCCGCATTTGCTTAATGAAATTGCCGGAACATTTAAGGAATATTATTTTGGCAGGGCGTTGCAAAGACGACATTGAAGCTTTTCAGGGACTCTTACAAGAATTAGAAATTGACACTGACAATCGCGGAACGCGAAAACAGGAACACAACAATTACAGGTCACATCCGTCGCAATTCCGCGATGAACGAAATAATAACTGGACACGACAAGGCTATTCTTACAACGCAAATCGTGACCAAAACAGACACCACCCGTATGACAACCGTTGGCAGGTTAGTAATAATTACAGAGAAAATTATTTCCGTAGTAATGAATATGACAGAGACAATCATAGAAACAGACAATATGGCAACCAGAACTATTATCATCACGGGAGACGGAATAACTTCAGACGCAACGGTCCAGCGCGCAGTTACGATTCAGGGAGAAATTCTCGATTCAGGGAGAAATTCTCCACCACGTGATCGACAAGAAAGAAACTATGGAATCTACCGACATGACGACACACGATATGATCGTAACGACAGACCTCAATTGCAGCAGAACTGACGGGATTCAAACAGAGCAGGGCCCTCTCGGCAAGGTGAATTTGTAGAAGTTAGGTCTCCTAATCCCAATAACGACGCGCGTCAACAAAGAAACAGACAATGACTCGCACCGCAGGCAGCCGCGTGCGCCGGCTGGCTCAGAGAAAAATAACATAAGATAACCTTGAGCAAAACTCCAGTGTTCCTTACCGACGTAATCACATGATAATTGCTTTCCAATTGACAGTCTGCGTACTAGGAAGAGTAAAGGTTTACACCACATTTCACATGTAAAACCGTTTATTGAAAGATAATCTGCTTTTTAACTTTGTCTTTGCCATGAAACATTTCACTTCACATTTCTAGTATGCTTTGTCACACTGAGAAACTGTTAACATGCAACAATGTTTGAAGTTTACTATCCAGTCTAGAACCTACGGAACATATTTAGACAGTATTTACGGGTGCATTGTTATAGTGAACAGACATCACAGTGTTATTGCGTATGTACATTCATGCTTGTTAGTTGCACGATTACGTAACGACTATAAGGCTCACATACTTAGAACATCTACCAGTATTGCTAATGAGATTTTAATGCAACATTTTGGTTTACTTGAAAATACATTCTGGATTTAAAGTACTTTCTGTGAGATACCAGATGACACAGTGGTTAGTTTATATGACAGCTACACGATTTTATCACGACGCTACTAATGAGTGACAATTTACAATGTTGCTTTTGCAGTTTATCTGTTTTATATCTGCACAGTTTTTCTGAATGTTTCTGGAAAGTAAAACATGTTTTAGTAGTAACTTTGTGGTATAGCTACAATGAGACAGCCTTTTCTGTATCACAACAATACGTTACAGTACAGTACTTACTTCATCACGGCAGTAAGCGTAGTAACTACGATATCTATACGCAAAGCATTTCACTTTTGTTTATCATGAAGTAAGTACATTGACTTCTGTAGAACTTAGCTTTCGGAGGACGATAACTACGACACTTCCACAGAGATTATCTTACAACACGACGCACAGTTTAGCGCTACAGTACGCGTATTTGAGTGCATAATTTTGTACTTAAAACATTTATTTTTAAAGATATTTGAAATACAATGATACAAAGGTTTTCCGTGATACTTTTCATTCCATTGCTGTAATCTGTAACATCTGAGGATATAATTACATTCATCCTCAGGGGAGTACACGCCTACTTTGTGTACCATGTGTGTGGCAAGCACAAGGAGCCCTAGCTAATATGGTATTTGCTTATACAACTTTACACATCGGTACCATATTTCTCTAACACATAAATTACACAGCTATCTGATCATTTAACTGAGAGAAACAAACATTTATTATACTACATCAGTGACAGATGTTTACATAATTAAACAGTTGGATAACTTCACACTTACGAAATTGTATTTTGTCTGTACTTTGTGAAATGTTCATATTTTTTCGGAACCATTGTGACACTATGAGAGCTTTGAATGATATATTTGGTATGGGATCACGATTTTTAAAGTACGTTTGAGGTAGATGACACTCTTGACATGAGCAGAGATTTTTTTTAGGCTTTGAAATTATTGCAGAAAGCTATGACGTTTTTGAGATTTGACTGAGGTGTTATGATGTTATTATTACGACGACGATGTGAATTATGCTGTTGAGGTATGTTTAAGCTGATGCTATATGAGTTATTTGATTATGCTACGTATCTGTTATGATAAAATATTGAAGAAGTGTCGACGAATAAGGTAAGGAATAATGAGTAGTGGTTAGGGATTCTGGTTCGTGAAAAAGGATGTTGGAAACCGAGAATCGTACTTTAAGAGTTATGAAATGTGTGTATATGCTTGAATGTATCACTATGCTGGTGAAAATCTGGACTCTAATATATTTAAAGGATTTTGTTTCTACATATTTGTAACGCAAATTCTCAACCTGTGAAAATATTTTTATAAGAGACTGTCACTGTAGCTGAAACTGCTGTCGTAAATTTTTCAGTAAGAAAGGTAAGTGACCACCTGCACATAATGCGTCGTGGGCACCCAGCTGTGCGACAGTCACCTGGGAGAAAAGTCATTAGTGTGTGCCTTTCAGAGGCACAGGTGGAGAAAAAAGAGAGGCCATTATCCTCGCTATTGACATTCCTTTGTAGAAAGCATAGTAAGTACGACACCCTCAAATTGAAAACATGATTACACTATAGAGTTCTTAATTTATGATATTTACTGAAATGAAATGATGAGCAACGTTTCATGTCTATTGTTTTGCTAGTTGGAAGATTGTTTACTGCATTATGAAATGCCTTATGGCTAGCGAATGACGTTTCACGTCTTGCTTTGCCTATTTTGTTTAATATTTAGTTTCTAGCTGCACTACAGCATTGGTTAAAATAAAATTTAATAGATGTACTAATATAGTTATTTTATGCCTACAGATCCAGTAAAAAAAAAAAGATCTACTTCTAAGAAAACGAGGGAACATAAATAGACATTTCCCTTCACAGGAACTGCATAAATAATTTTTTTTACGATTTGGTAATTTATCTGCTAGCTTATCTTCTCCTGATGCATCACTCTAGTGTTAAGATGTGACATAGGTATTAAACATTTTTACTGTAATATTTTTTCTGCTTCAGCTTTGTCATGTTCAGGTAAAAGTTATTGCATTTGCTGCTGTTTACCAGGCACAATGTTACTGAATTTGACTTTTATTACTCTGTTAAGCCAGTTTTACTACGGATTTATTTTTTCTTGTTAGCTGCGCATTGCCTTATATTAGTTGTAATATTGCTGCCTTTTTTGCCAATTTCCATTTTTTTATCATTGCTGTTTGTGTAAATTGTTTTGTGCTGCTGCATTGCCTCGTCCCTTAGTTAAGCATCTGAGCTCAGTAGATTTAAGTTAGCTTAAGAGGGGGTAGCCTATATAAGAGAATGAGTTGCGATGGATTTGAAGAAATGCACTGAGAGGTTATATGAGAAAAGTACAGAAAGCAGGTATAGATAGGACTTTTTGGAAATAATGATGAACTAAGGGAGATCTCTATGCAAAATACTGCAGTAAAACAAACCCTGTCCTTTCCTTTCGTATTATCCCTCTATGTGTTTATGTACCCTTGTGTATTTGTCTTTTTCCTCTCTTTAAGTGTTTTGCTAATAAGATTTATGTTGTAGAATTTTTCAAATACTATGTTATTTTCTTTGTAAATATGTTCAGACATTATTTATTGTGTTTTGTTTTAATGCTCATGTGTGAAGTTGATGTTTCAAAAGTTATTCTGATCTTTTATGAATGTACTTATGTCATAATTTTTGTAACACTGATGTATTTGTTGTTTCGATTCTTTTGTAAAGCCTGTATTACTGCAAATGTTATCTGTACTGTTATGTTCTTTAATGATACATTTTGTACCTTTGTTATTGTATTCTCATGTTATAAAATTGTAATTGACACCAGTTCATCAAATTAAGTAACTTGTAAATTACATTTCACTCCACACGTTTCTGTTGGTCGTAGTATATGGACAATATTTGAGAAGTAGGGACTGATAGTGTTTGCACGTGTGAATAATTCAGTAAGGGACTGGATAACAGCATTGCTGGTTCTAAGGACATTTCAAAAACAATCTTTGTGAGTGGACAAGTGGTGGTTTATGGACTTGCTATATTCTCTGCAAGACTCTTCGATGATGATTGTGCACCTGCACGGTTGCAACAGATGGCTGCTGGCCTTCTCTACCAGGACTACAGTGGGTGTGCACCTTTGATGACCCACCAATACCGTTATCTCTACAAGGACTACAGTGGGTCTACACCTTTGGTGACCCACCAATACCATTATTTCTACAAGGTCTACAGTGGGTCTGCATCTCTGGTGGCCCACCAATACCGTAATCTGTACCAGGACTACAAGGGTCTACTCTGTGATGACCTACCTACCAATATTCTTCAAAATTTCGACTGACTCTGCTGTGGGTTTGCTCTGTTGTGGCCCATTACCTGTCTGCATGTCAAGAGTCAGCACTGTCTTTCCGTTGGAAGGACAACACTACTTCTACAAGACTGCATGGAAATCCACTACTTCCGTGTGCATTTTCTTTTACTACTCCGACTTTGAGAAAAACACTACAATTTTACTTTGATGAATGATCAGGACTGTCTTTATGGCCTGTGAGAAAATTTTAGCTTTTGAGCAACATTGTATCGATAAGTGTGTGCATTTCATTTCTTTGTCATTGTAATTATGAACAACAATTTTCAAATCTGTATTGGCCACTGCCCAAAACAATTTTTAAGTTTTTTTGTGGGGAGCATGGGGGCTATGTAAGTAGGCTGTTTAGGTTTTTTTATTGGTAACGCCGCCGCCACGAAGCGCTCTGTATAAAAATCACTGGCTGTGGCGTGTGCAGTCTGTGGCTGGTTTGCTTTGTTGTCTGCCATTGTAGTGTTGGGCAGCGGCAGCTGGATGCTAACAGCGTGTAGCGTTGCGCAGTTGAAGGTGAGCCGCCAGCAGTGGTGGACGTGGGGAGAGAGATGGCGGAGTTTTGAAATTTGTAAGAATTGGTGTCATGAACTGATATATATATATATATTATGACTATTAAGGTAAATACATTGTTTGTTCTCTATTAAAATCTTTCATTTGCTAACTGTGCCTATCAGTAGTTAGTGACTTCCGTAGTTTGAATCTTTTAGTTAGCTGGCAGTAGTGGCGCTCGTTGTATTGCAGTAGTTCGAGTAACGAAGATTTTTGTGAGGTAAGTGATTTGTGAAACATATAGGTTAATGTTAGTCAGGGCCATTCTCTTGTAGGGAATATTGAAAGTCAGATTGCGTTGCGCTAAAAACTATTGTGTGTCAGTTTAAGCACAGTCCTGTAAAAATTTTTCCAAGGGGACGTTTCAACGTGTAACGACATTCCTCTCACCAGCGAGTAGTTCGCCTTCCGTAATGTTCGCACATGCATTGACAATGCGCTGACGCATGTTGTCAGGCATTGTCGGTTTATCTCGATAGCAAATATCATTCAACTTTCCCCACACAAAGAAATCCGGGGACGTCAGATCCATGGTATGGTGCTTCGACGACCAATGCACCTGTCATGAAATGTGTTATTCAATACCGCTTCAACCGCACGCGAGCTATGTGCCGCACATCCATCATGCTGGAAGTACATCGCCATTCTGTCTTGCAGTGAAACATCTTGCAGTAACATCGGTTGAACATTACGTAGGAAATCAGCATACATTGCACCATTTAAATTGCCATCGATAAAATGGGGGCCAATTATCCTTCCTCCCATAATGCCGCACCATACATTAACCCGCCAAGGTCGCTGATGTTCCACTCGTCGCAGCCATCGTGGATTTTCCGTTGCCCAATTGTGGATATTATGCCGGTTTACGTTACCGCTGTTGGTGAATAACGCTTCGTCGCTAAATAGAAGGCGTGCAAAAAATCTGTTATCGTCCCGTAATTTCTATTGTGTCCAGTGGCAGAACTGCACACGACGTTCAAAGTCGTCGCCATGCAATTCCTGGTGCATAGAAATGTGGTACGGGTGCGATCGATGTTGATGTAACATTCTCAACATCGACGATTTTGAGATTCCCGATTCTCGCACAATTTATCTGCTACTCATGTGCGGATTAGCCACGACAGCAACTAAAACACCTACTTGGGCATCATCATTTGTTGCAGGTCTTGGTTGACGTTTCACATGTGGCTGAACACTTCCTGTTTCCTTAAATAACATAACTATCTGGCAAACGGTCTGGACACTTGGATGATGTCGTCCAGGATACCGAGCAGCATACATAGCACACGCCCGTTGGGTATTTTGATCACAATAGCCATACATCAACACGATATCGACCTTTTCCACAATTGGTAAACGGTCCATTTTAACACGGGTAATTTATCACGAATACTGTCCGCACTGGCGGAATGTTACGTGATACCACGTACTTATACGTTTGTGGCTATTACAGCGCCATCTATCACAAAGCGAAAAAAGTGGTCCAACTAAAACATTCATATTTCTTTACGTGCTACACGAATATGCACTAAAAATGGGGGTTCCTATTTCAATAACGCAGTTGATATCCGTTTGACCTATGGCAGCACCATCTAGCGGGCCAACCATAGCCCCATCTGGTTTCACCCTTGAAGCTAGTCGAGATTCGTTCTTTGTAGTTTTTTCGTTTAATGCTTATTTTGTGATATGTCTGGCCGGGATACTATCAATGGACCACCCTCTATACCCACATCGGAGTCGCGCTTCGTTGCACACATGCCTCGGCAACGCCCTAAAACGGAAACTTTTTGATAGCCCCTTATATTACGTCTGCAAAGTGCTGAATTACTGAACTCATACTCAGTACAGCAAGGCTGTAGAAATGACGTCACAGCAGAGTAATGGAAAGAAAACTATGTTTTACTTACTCTAACTGCAGACAGTGCGCTAAAAGGTTATGGTTCAGACAATTTGAAGTGGCTGTGGTCCTTGCTGTAATCAAAATGAAGCAAAGCAAATGAAAATATCGTAACGAACGCTTAGTTTTTCACGCTCCGTCAGGTAGCTTTCAGTATTTCTCAGAGAAACGTGCTGCGTAACAGTAGTGTCGCTTTGTGGCAGGCGTTACTCGTGTCCAGACGCAGTCTCTTCTGCTGGCTATCACGCAGTCTCTTTCGTTACGTTCTCTGTACAGTGACGTAAAGGCTTTGTCTGAAATATTGGATAAGAACAGCTGCTGAGCAGTGGAAGAGGAGGGACAGTTGTTCTTCCAAAGTAGCCCCTTTTCCGCTAACCATAGTCGTCCCCACGGAGAGGAGAAGGAATGATCGAGAGAGGAAATTTGCGGCTTCGTGGAAAACTGAATACAGACTTTCCATTTAATACAGAATTACAGGGTGTCCAAAAAGTCTTTCCATGATTACATAAATTGAAAAATCAGGCTAGAAGTAAGATACAAATATGAAACTGGTGTCTAATTATTTACAAACTATCAAAGTTTTTTTCACACATCAGTAAACTTCCACATGAGCACCCTTGGTTGCACGTAGCACATCTAAGCGATATTCAGTTTCCATCCACACATTAGCCATCAATGGAGGGATCGATTCAACGACTGTGGTTATCCGTTGCCGCAGGATTTCAAGATCTGGTACACGTGTTCGGTAGACCTCGTCCTTGACATAAACCCATAAAAAGAAGTCTAATGGGGTTATGTCAGGAGAGCGTGGAGGCCAAACCGTTGGCCCATCACGACCAATCCATCGCCCAGGAAAGGTCATATCGAGATAGGCACGGACGTCCAAACCTCAATGCGGCGGTGCACCGTCTTGCTGAAACAAGACATCGAGGTTATCAATTTATGTAATCAGGGAAAGACTTTTCGGACACCCTGTATATCGAATTTCTAGAAATAAGTATCTACGACTCTGCTAAAGTGAAGGCTTAGCAGTGTAGCGTAATTTAAGCCTCTTCTACATGAGCAACTTTCTTGCATCGGTTGACTGCACGTGGCAAGCGAGTCTACTGCAGTGCCCCTGACACTTTATTCGTGTACCAAGTCACTCCTGTCAGATGTGGGCGTTTTGTTGACAAGTCAGTGCCAAAACTGCGAGAGCTGCCTGTAGCGCACTTCGACACCTGAAGAATGAAAGTGAGTTTATGAGGGACCATACTGTTTACGGAAAAATCGAAATATAATAACAAGACGTAGCAAAAACAATGGTAATAGTGTTTATAGTGACAAAAGCAAAATTCTTAGTGGATGGTCTTGACGTAGACCGCATGTTAAATTCTCCACACCTTTGAAAACTGGAAGAATAGAAAAATTCTCGTACAAACCTGTCAAAACATGTAAAGTTATGTGCTCGAGAAAATACACTACTGGCCATTAAAATTGCTACACCACGAAGATAAGTGCTATAGACACGAAATTTGACCGACAGGAAGAAGATGCTGTGATATGCACATGATTAGCTTTTCAGAACATCCACACAAGGTTGGCGCCGGTGGCGACACCTACTACGTGCTGATATGAGGAAAGTTTCCAACCGATTTCTCATACACAAACAACAGTTGACCAGCGTTGCCTGGTGAAACGTTTTTGTGATACCTCATGTAAGGAGGAGAAATGCGTACCATCATGTTTCCGACTTTGATAAAGGTCGGATTGTAGCCTATCGCGATTGCGGTTTATCGTATCGCGACATTGCTGCTCGCGTTGGTCGAGATCCAATGACTTTTAGCAGAATATGTAATCGGTGGGTTCAGGAGGGTAATACGGAACGCCGTGCTGGACCGCAACGGCCTCGTATCACTAGAAGTCGAAATGACAGGCATCTTATCCGCATGGCTCTAACGGATCGTGCAGTCACGTCCCATCCCTGAGTCAACAGATGGGGACGTTTGTAAGACAACCATCTGCACGTACAGTTGGACGACATTTGCAGCAGCATGGACTATCAGCTCGGAGACCATGGCTGCGGTTACCCTTGACGCTGCACCACAGACAGGAGGTCTTGCGATCGTGTACTCAACGACGAACCTGGGTCCACGAATAGCAAAACGTCATTATTTCGGATGAATCCAGGTTCTGTTTACAGCATCATGATGGTCGCATCCGTGTATGGCGGGCGACATCGCGGTGAACGCATATTGGAAGCGTGTAATCGTCATCTCCATACTTGCGTACCGCCCCCCCCCCCCCCCATGTGATGATATGGGGTGCCATTGGTTACACGTCTCGGTCACCTCTTGTTCGCATTGACGGCACATTGAACAGTGGACGTTATATTTCAGATGTATTACGACTTGTGGCTCTACCCTTCATTCGATCCCTGCGAAACCCTACATTTCAGCAGCATAATGCACGACCGCATGTTGCAGGTCCTGTACGATTCTTTATGAATACAGAAAATGTTCGACTGCTGCCCTGGCCAGCACATTCTCCAGATCTCTCACCAATTGGAAACGTCTGGTCAATGGTGGCCGAGCAACTGGCTCGTCACAATACGCCAGTCACTACTCTTGATGAACTGTGGTATAGTGTTGAAGCCACATGGGCAGCTGTACCTTTACACGCCATCCAAGCTCTGTTTGACTTGAAACGTCCCCTTAGAACAATTATACATGACTGTGCTTAAACTGACACACAATATTTTTAGCGCAACAGAATCTGACTTTCAAAAATCCCTACAAAAGAATGGCCCTGACTAACATTAACCTATACGTTTCACAAATCACTTACCTCACAAAAATCTTCGTTACTCGAACTACTGCAATATAGTGAGCACCACTACTGCCAGCTAAATAAAAGATTCAAACTACTGAAGGCGCTAACTACTGAAAGGCATAGTTAGCAAATGAAAGATTTTAATACAGAACAAACAATGTATTTACCTTAATAGTCAAAATATATGTAGCAGTTCATGACATCCAGTCTTACAAATTTAAAAACTCCACCATCTCTCTCCCCACATCCACCACTGCTGGCGGCTCACCTCCAACTGTGCAACGCTACGCTACATCCAGCCGCCCAAGGCTACAATGGCAGACAACAATGCAAACTAGCCACAGACTGCACACGGCACAGACAGTGATTTTCATACAGAGCGCTTCGTGGCGGCGGCGTTACCAATAAAAAAACCTAAACAGCCTACTTACAGACTCATTGCCCAGGCTTATCAAGGCCGTTATTACGGCCAGAGGTGTTTGTTCTGGGTACTGATTTCTCAGAATCTATGCACCCAAATTGCGTGAAAATGTAATTATATGTCAGTTCTAGTATAATATATTTGTCCAATGAATACCAGTTTATCATCTGCATTTCTTCTCGGTGTAGCAATTTTAATGGCCAGTAGTGTATAAATGGGCGCTGGACGAAAATGTGGGAACACTAAAAACACAACTCATTACTTTGCCTAACACAAGATAGCAAAACTATTGGCAATCAAAGCAGCTTCAAGTCGTCTCGGAATGGATAAAAACAGGTACTGTAGGCTTTCAAGGGAATCTTATACATTTCTCCCAGCAAAATAGACGCAACTTTGGGTATTTATGATGGAGGTGGATAGCGGCCATGCACACTTCTCTCCAAATAACACCTCATACTGCGATCTGGTGACTGTACTGACCAAGGGATATGCGACATTTGATCCTCAGAAGATGGAAACAATGTGAAATAAGACTCAACCGACCAAATGACATCCTTCTAATTCTCCTTAGATCAAATTTTACGGCTTTGGTGCCACGTTTTCTTGTTGCGGGCATTCGCATCCACAATAAGCGATTTAGGAATTCCGGCTCAGCATGCAATTCTCAGCTTGAGTATCACCTTTCATTTTTGTTTTGGGCCTGACAGAGTTATCGAGTGCGACATTCAGTTCTGCAGTGACTTTTTCAGCTGTCGCTCTCCAATTTTTCGCCACACTCGTCTTCAATCATCCTCCGTCACCATCACTCAAGACACACTTTCGCCTACGTTGTGAATTAGAGGATGATGTTTATCAGCTTTCCCTGTATGTGGTAAAAACTTTCAATGTGGTGCCATTTGGTATACCAAACGCTTCAGGTACCTTGGTTATGGAACCACCCAGCATAAGAGTACCAACAATTTGCCAACGTTAGAATTTACTTAGGTCTAACATACGAAGGTAATCCCAAAAGTAAGGTCTCCTATTTTTTATAAGTACATAGACCTGTTTATTTCCACAATGGTTTACATCAGTTTACAGCTTGAACATTTAGCTATTTTTCGACATAATCATTATTTCTTTCGATGCATTTTTGTAGACGCTGTGGCAGTTTTTGTATACCCATGCCATACCAGCTAGCAGACATGCTGTTCAGAAAGTTATGAACCTCTTCTTTCACCTCGTCGTCGGAGCTGAATCGCTTTCCGGCCAAATGTTCTTTTAACCTAGGGAACAGATGATAGTCACTGGGCGCCAAGTCATGACTACAGGGTGGGTGGGTGATTATGTTCTACTGAAATTGCTGCAGGAGAGCAATGGTTTGCCGAGCGATGTGTGGGCGAGCGTTGTCATGGAGAATGTGTACGCCCCTGCTCAACATTCCTCTTCTCCGGTTCTGAATTGCCCGTTTGAGTTTTTTCAGAGTCTCACAGTACCTGTCAATGTTAACTGTGGTCCCAGTGGACATAAAGTCCACCAACAATAGCCCTTTCCGATTCCAAAAAACGGTTGTCATGACTTTACCGGCAGACTGTGTTTGTTTGAATTTCCGCGGCTTTGGCTGAGAAGGATGCCGCCACTGGCGTGATTGTTTCTTGGTCTCAGGTGTAAAGTGGTTTGCCCAGGTTTCGTCACTCCAGACAATTGAGTCCAGAAGTTGTCCTGTTCGGCTGCAAGGCGGCGAAGAAATGCGCAGGAAGCATCAACTCGTCACCATGTTTGGCACCCATATTGCGCACAGCTTCCATTAGTTCAATGTTTTCCTTAAAATTCTGTGAGCGATGCTTCGGGGAATTTCAAGAACCAATGTGCAGAGATCATCCACGGTGATCCGCCGATCTTCACGCATGCTTTGTTCACCTTCAACTCTGTCTCCTCAGAAATTAAAGGTCTCCCGCGCCTTTGTTCGTCGTGAATTTCGGTCCGACCAGCTGCAAACTCTCTACACCACTCACGAACATTTTTGACATCCATGCACGACTCACCATAGACTTCCGTTAATCGGCGATGGATTACAATCGGCGCAGTGCTCTTTGCGTTCAAAAACTGAATAACTGCGTAATTCGCGCTTGGAGGTAACGTCCAACGGGCATTGTTAACGGCTGTCAAGCCAAGACTGAGCGCCTC
The DNA here is from genome assembly GCF_023897955.1 of Schistocerca gregaria. Taxonomy (NCBI): domain Eukaryota; kingdom Metazoa; phylum Arthropoda; class Insecta; order Orthoptera; family Acrididae; genus Schistocerca; species Schistocerca gregaria. Next base: position 300,639,106 of record NC_064920.1, on the reverse strand, counting down.
AGCGCGGCATGCGCATGTTTACAAACAGCGCGTGAAGCACTCTTCATAACAGTGTGACCAACTGCCAAACAGAGTTCTGTACTTATAAAAAAATAGGAGACCTTACTTTTGGGATTACTCCCGTAATACACTCGCAACACACTTAACACTACTCTGACAACTGATAATTGCAACGTATTGAAGACATTGCACAGGTGCCGTCTACTGCCAAGTACAACAGCGCAACCTTCAGGCTTGGCTAGCATCTGCATTTATGTTCACGCATCCGTTTCTCGCGATATTTCCGTATTTTGTCCCCCGTCTGTACTTATAGAAACAGCAAACAAAATTTAGAAGGCACTGAACAACGCATTTTGCTTTATCTTTCGTGTCTCGTCTACTTTTTAAGCGCCAAATAACATCGTAGTGCAGACCTGCCTGACAAAAATGTGAAGCAGCTAGAAGGGAGTAGTTAGGGTCAATTGCTGACTCACAACTGTCAGCACATTTTGATCGGTGTCATGTTACTGAAGGCCATTATCAGCACAAGGCAAGGTCACCCAAGCGACGAGAGTGGAGAAGAGGGGAGGGGGAGGAGGTCATGCAATGTGAATCGAACTCCCTCACGCCTCCCATGTTGCTCTCATTCATTAGAAACCATTTGGTGGTAAAAGGATCGTCACGAAGCACAGCTGACAGAGATCAGTCAAAAAGCAGAAAAATACTGAATATAAGTATTTATCCATCAGTTAGTAAAATTATTACGAGGGCAAGTCATAAATTTCTACACTTTAGAGGTAACGTTTGTTACATTGCGCACGTTGTCTTCCGTCCTCGTACATGTTATGCTGTTGTGGTAATGTTGTGACAGTTTCATCTTATTTCCGCCATTGTCCTTCCTTCTGTTGCAGATATGGCATGGCAACTCCATTAGAAGTATGCACCAAAGAGGAATAACGGGCGATGATCATACTCCTCTGGTCGGAGGGTGTCAAAGAGGCAGACAGTCATCGCAGACTATCATCGTAATATGGGAGAAGTGCACTATCAAGTAAAACTGCGTTATTCTGGATCGAACAAGTGTAACGCATGAAGAGGGAGCGGGAAGGCCATCAACCTCCACAACAGATGACGCGAACAGGCGAATCACTGTCGATGAGGCAGCATCCACTTTGAACATCAGTCATGGCTCCGCCTATTACATCATCCACTACGTTCTCAGTTTCCATAAATATGTGCACAGTGGGTGCCAAGGAAGCTTACCGACGACTATAAGCTCACCCGTGTTAGGGTCTGTCAGCGCTTACTCACTCGCTTCAGCAACGAAGGAGATGCATTTTTGAGCAGAATTGTCACCAGAGATGAAACGTGGATGCATCACTACGAGCCTGAGTCAGAGCGCCAGAGTATGCAGTGGAACCACCCTGGATCGCCGACGAGGACAGGGCCATCCGCAGGAAAGGTTATGTTAACCGTGTTTTGGGACTCACAGGGGACCATACTGGCACAGTTCATGAAAAAGGGAACAGCTATAAGCAGTGCGGAATATAGTGAATTAATAGAAACGAAGCCGAAGTTTGCTGTGGAAGAAACTGTTGTTGTTGCATGACAATGCACGGTCACACACGGCCCGTCACACTATTGAAACTATCAAAAGAAAAAATTTGAGGTATTGGAACACCATCCCTACAGCCCAGAAATGCTCCAAGTGACTTTCATTCGTTTGGGCCGCTCAGAGATGCTTTCCGTGGACGCCGATTTAACTCAGATGTGGACGTGCGAAATGCGGTGCAAAAATGACTTCATGGCCAACAGAAAACCTTGTATTTGGAAGGAATACGTAAGCTCGTTGACCGTTGGGCCAAGTGCATTGAGAAGAAAGAAGATTAAGTAGAAAAATGATGTACGTTGTATACCCCTAGATTCATGTTAATAAACGGTAGAATGAAAAGTGTAGATAATTTTTGACTTGCCCTCATATAATTACTCATTTGCAAATATATTCATTTATACTTACTTTTCGTTTTTTTCATTGTTATTCCAGCAGCACAGCATGCACCAACGGAAGTGCTCGATGTGGGTACTCAACCGTACAATGCGGTCGGAGCAGCAGCATCAGTTTGCAGTCGACCTTCCAGATTTACTGGACCTGCTATCATTCTACTATTCTGTACCATCACTGGAACTCCCTAACTAGTCAAGTCTCAGCTAAGTCCCACAAGTGTACTGTTATTCACCAGCATATACCATGTGACAGCTAATGATTCTAAATGCGTTGACAGTGACTTTGGAATAGGTATGTAAGTAGAAAACGATCAACATGTCGGTACTAAAGCACAGTATTCACAGCATGAGTGGGACGATATGCGTAGCATGAGAGAGTATGCAGAGAAGAAAATGATGACAGATTACCATTCGTTTTACGCTCCTATTGATGTTCATACGTTTGGACAAAGTTATCAATAACTGATATGTATGGTGAAGCTGTCCTTGACTTAACTTCAGAAGACATGTACATTTACCCACAACATTCAAATGTTCCAAATTTGTATGATTTATATGGTACAGTAACAACTGCAGTGGATACGCTAATACACCGGCATCCATATACTAGAGCTTCATACTATGAGACTGTGGAATATTTTTGTGTGAGTAGTGCAAATACAAAACAATAAGAACAGTAAACAAACAAATGTACTCAACTGGTGTCAAAATGTAGGTTTTGAGCTTGTAATTATAAAATCTATGGAGGCAGAATTTACTGAAGGAAGACATATGTATATAACTGCATCTGAAGACTTGAACACGATTCAGGCTGAATTCAAAGCATATAGAAAACACTTATTTGGACAATATTGTAAAAAAAACCTGAATGATTGTGTGATGATGTGTATACAGATTATATGCCTGTGATAAATACAGAATACCACGAAAATAAATTGTTTTTGTTGTTGTATCACACTGTGACCCACGTGCATATAAACATAGCACTATTAAACCGGTAATAGATTTTTTTTATTTACACCAATATAGAAAAGATGCACATTTGGATTAATAATTACAATTGTTTTTCAAATTAATTAGGGGCTAGATTCTTTTACAAATAATAATAGGGATATAACAAATGGTTGTTATTCACAATAATATTTTCATTCAGTTTAACGATACATATATTTTAATTTTTTAATATAAAAAAGGATGGTCTATATATAGCAACGTTTTTAAAAAGATGATCTATGTATACAATATTGCAAAGGTGCATTTCTTGCTTTTTCACTGATACCGCTATAAATACTTTTCTATATTTTTATTATGCAAAGCACTGAAAAATAATTTGTTGTTCTGAGCTGTTATGTTATAATGATTATCAGGTGCATATCTAGGTGTGTCGAATTTCTTGGGATTGTATCTAATTGATCCATATGAATCACAGCATTTCACTCAGTAGATGAAACTATCTATATCCATATAAAGTAACTTAAGTTTAGGAAGTTTTGCTGTACAAGCGCGTAGTCTAACCAGTAGATGCGGAGGTTGGGGAGATCCAGAACATATTCGTCAATATAGACAGGCTTAGTGAACTCCACTCAGACCTTAACCTTCTTCACAGCAACTAGTCTTTTATTGCAAATTGCGGCCCACTTTAAATTCAGTATCTCTTCTGTTACCCAAGGATTTCTACTAGCCCTCGTCTTTTTACCTACTTGATCCTCTGCTGCCTTCACTACTTCATCCCTCAGAGCTACCTATTCGTCTTCTACTGTATTTCTTTCCCCAATTGCTGTCAATTGTTCCATTGTGCTCTCCCTGAAACTCTGTACAACCTCTGGTTTTGTCAGTTTATCCAGGTCCCATCTCCTTAAATTCCCACCTTTTTGCAATTTCTTCAGTTTTAATCTACAGTTCATAACCAATAGATTGTGGTCAGAGTCCACATCTGCCCCTGGAAATGTCCTACAATTTAGAACCTGGTTCCTAAATCTCTGTCTTACCATTATATAATCTATCTGATACCTTTCAGTATCTCCACGATTCTTCCATGTTTACAACCTTCTTTTATGATTCTTAAACCAAGTGTTAGCTATGATTAAGTTGTGCTCTGTGCAAAATTCTACCAGGCGGCTTCCTCTTTCATTTCTTAGCCCCAATCCATATTCACCTATTACGTTTCCTTCTCTCCCTTTTCCTACTACCGAATTCCAGTCACCCATGACTATCAAATTTTCATCACCCTTCACTACCTGAATAATTTCTTTTATCTCATCATACATTTCTTCAATTTCTTCGTCATCTGCAGAGCTAGTTGGCATATAAACTTGTACTACTGTAGTAGGTGTGGCCTTCGTATCTATCTTGGCCAGAATAATGCGTTCACCCAGCTGCTGGTAACAGCTCACCCGCACTCCTATTTTTTATTTATTATTAAACCTACTCCTGCATTATCCCTATTTGATTTTGCATTTATAACCCTGTATTCACCTGACCAGAAGTCTTGTTCCTCCTGCCACCGAACTTCACTAATTCCCACTATATATAACTTTAAGCTATTCATTTTACTTTTTAAATTTATCTAACCTACCTGCCCGATTAAGGGATCTGACATTCCACGCTCCGATCCGTACAATGCCAGTTTTCTTTCTCCTGATAATGACGTCCTCTTGAGTAGTCCCCGCTCGGAGATCCGAATGGGGGACTATTTTACCTCCGAAATATTTTATCCAAGAGGACGCCATCATCATTTAACCATACAGTAAAGCTGTATGCCCTCAGTTAAAATTACGGCTGTAGTTTGCCCTTGCTTTCAGCTGTTCTCAGTACCACAACAGCAAGACCGTTTTGGTTAATGTTAAAAGGGCAGATCAGTCAATCATCCAGACTGTTGCCCCTGAACTACTGAAAAGGCTGCTGCCCCTCTTCAGGAACCACACGTTTGTCTGGCCTCTCAACAGATACCCCTCCGTTGTGGTTGTACCTACGGTACGGCTGTCTGTATCGTTGAGGCACGCAAGCCTCCCCACCAACGGCAAGGTACATCAAGGGTGCCTAGCATTCATTATTACCAAGTACAATCCTTGGCTCACAAAAGTCTTCAAACTCACCGTATCACTAATATCTAAGAACTAAGAATCGTCCCATCAACTGAATAAATTTATCTGCTTGACCACGTGAAATACATAGATAAAGTAATCTAGGTAGTTCCTATAATTATCAGTCTGATTATTTATTGTTATATTGTTACAGAAGTGCCCTATATTTACAATTTGTACAGAAACCAGATGGCAGTTATAGGAGTCTAGGGCCACAAAAGGGAAGCATACCTCCTATGTTATTTAATCTGTATATTGAGCAAGTAGTAAAGGAAACAAAAGAAAAATTTGGAAAGGGATTACATTCCGGGGAGAAGAAACAAAAACTTCGAGATTTGCGGATGACATTGTAATTCGGGACTACTCAAGAGGATGTCGTTATCAGGAGAAAGAAAACTGGCGTTCTACGGAGCGGAGCGTGGAATGTCAGATCCCTTAATCGGGCAGGTAGGTTAGAAAATTTAAAAAGGGAAATGGATAGTTTAAAGTTCTATAGAGTGGGAATCAGTGAAGTTCGGTGGCAGGATGAACAATACTTTTGGTCAGGTGACTCCAGGGTTATAAACACAAAATCAAATAGGGGTAATGCAGGAGTAGGTTTAATAATGAATAGGAAAATAGGAATGTGGGTAAGCTTCTACAAACAGCATAGTGAACGCATTATTGTGGCCAAGATAGATACGAAGGCCACACCTACTACAGTAGTACAAGTTTATATGCCAACTAGCTGTGCAGATGACGAAGAAATTGAAGAAATGTATGATGAAATAAAAAAAAATTGAGGTAGTGAAGGGTGATGAAAATTTAATAGTCATGGGTGACTGGAATTCGGTAGTAGGAAAAGGGAGAGAAGGAAACGTAATAGGTGAATATGGATTGGGGCTAAGAAATGAAAGAGGAAGCCGCCTGGTAGAATTTTGCACAGAGCACAACTTAATCATAGCTAACACTTGGTTTAAGAATCATAAAAGAAGGTTGTATACATGGAAGAACCCTGGAGATACTAAAACGTATCAGATAGATTATATCATGGTAAGACAGAGATTTAGGAACCAGGTTTTATTCTGTAGGACATTTTCAGGGGCAGATGTGGACTCTGACCAACAATCTATTGGTTATGACCTGTAGATTAAAAATGAAGAAATTGCAAAAAGGTGGGAATTTAAAGAGATGGGACCTGGATAAACTAACTAAACCGGAGGTTGTACAGAGTTTCAGGGACAGCATAAGGGAACAATTGGCAGGATTGAGGGAAAGAAATACAGTAGAAGAAGAATGGGTAGCTTTGAGGGATGAAGTAGTGAAGGCAGAAGAGGATCAAGTAGGTAAAAAGACGAGGGCTAGTAGAAATCCTTGGGTAACAGAAGAAATATTGAATGTAATTGATGAAAGGAGAAAATATAAAAATGCAGTAAATGCAGCAGGCAAAAAAGGAATACAAAAGTCTCAAAAATGAGATCGACAGGAAGTGCAAAATGGCTAAGCAGGGATGGCTAGAGGACAAATGTAAGGATGTAGAGACTTACCTCTCAAGGGGTAAGATAGACACTGCCTACAGGAAAATTAAAGAGACCTTTGGAGATAAGAGAACCACTTGCATGAAAAGAGTTTGACAGAGCACTGAAAGACCTGAGTCGAAACAAGGCCCCCGGAGTAGACAACATTCCATTGGAACTACTGACGGCCTTGGGAGAGCCAGTCTTGACAAAACTCTACCGTCTGGTGAGCAAGATGTATGAGACAGGCGAAATACCCTCAGACTTCAAGAAGAATATAATAATTCCAATCCCAAAGAAAGCAGGTGCTGACAGATGTGAAAATTACCGAACAATCAGTTTAATAAGCCACACCTGCAAAATACTAACACGAATTATTTACAGACGAATGGAAAAAGTAGTAGAAGCCGACCTCGGAGAAGATCAGTTTGGATTCCGTAGACATGTTGGAACTCGTGAGGCTATAGTGACATTACGACTTACCTTAGAAGAAAGATTAAGGAAAGGCAAACCTACGTTTCTAGCATTTGTAGACTTAGAGAAAGCTTTTGACAATGTTGACTGGAATACTCTCTTTCAAATTCTAAAGGTGGCAGGGGTAAAATACGGGGAGAGAAAGGCTATTTACAATTTGTACAGAAACCAGATGGCAGTTATAGGAGTCGAGGGACATGAAAGGGAAGCAGTGGTTGGGAAGGGAGTAAGACAGGGTTGTAGCCTGTCCCCGATGTTATTCAATCTGTATATTGAGCAAGCAGTAAAGAAAACAAAAGAAAAATTCGGAGTAGGACTTAAAATCCATGGAGAAGAAATAAAAACTTTGAGGTTCGCCGATGACATAGTAATTCTGTTAGAGACAGCAAAGGACTTGAAAGAGCGGTTGAATGGAATGGACAGTGTCTTGAAAGGAGGATATAAGACGAACATCAACAAAAGCAAAACGAGGATAATGGAATGTAGTCGACTTAAGTCGGGTGATGCTGAGGGGATTAGATTAGGAAATGAGACACTTAAAGTAGTAAAGGAGTTTTGCTATTTGGGGAGCAAAATAACTGATGATGGTCGAATTAGAGAGGATATAAAATGTAGACTGGCAATGGCAAGGAAAGCGTTTCTGAAGAAGAGAAATTTGTTAACATCGAGTATAGATTTAAGTGTCAGGAAGTCTTTTCTGAAAGTATTTGTATGGAGTGGACGACAAATAGTTTAGACAAGAAGAGAATAGAAGCTTTCGAAATGTGGTGCTACAGAAGAATGCTGAAGATTAGATAGGTAGATCACATAGTATGAATAGGATTGGGGAGAAGAGAAGTTTGTGGCACAACTTAACCAGAAGAAGGGATCGGTTGGTAGGACATGTTCTGAGGCATCAAGGGATCACCAATTTAGTATTGGAGGGCAGCGAGGAGGGTAAAAATCGTAGAGGGAGACCAAGAGATGAATACACTAAGCAGATTCAGAAGGATGTAGGTTGCAGTAAGTACTGGGAGATGAAGAAACTTGCACAAGATAGAGTAGCATGGAGAGCTGCATCAAACCAGTCTCAGGACTGAAGACCACAACAACAACAACAACAAGGGATCACCAGAGATGAATACAGTAAGCAGATTCAGAGGGATGTAGGTCGCAGTATTTACTCGGAGATGAAGAGACTTGCACAGGATGGAGTTGCATGGAGAGCTACATCAAACCAGTGTTTGGTCTGAAGACCACAACAACAACAACGCTCAGTATTGGCACGATACGATGTGTAAATACGAGAAAGGTGATCTTACCACGATAAGGTTTCTGTATGAAAGTGTGACGCTGATAAATACAAACTGGAAAGTAAAAAAAAGTGACTGTCCATGTTTTTCTTTGTTTCGAAACTTAGAAGGCGTGCTAGTGTCGTTAACAAGAAGCTATGTTGAGACGTCTATAGTACAAGTTAATATACAACGGACAAGGAACTCTTGAGTGCGAGGTCGCAAGTTGATTCTTTAGTAAGACTGAGTTGGAAGAGTTGTAATAACAATTATGAGAGGAAAATTATTAGCTGCTAATTACTCACCATGTGCATCAGGAGGACGACAGAAAATGAGTGTCCGGGAGATGCAGGGATCAACCTTATATGTATATATCACACTTCACAAAATGGACATCGCCGACATTCAAGAAATGTTCAAAACAAATCATTAATATGCACCATGACCACGGTAATTACAAAGGTTCCCATCATCAGGATCGAAGGCGAACGCCTTGGGAGTTACAAACCGCGCAGGACGTTCAGCTAGGCCACTTGTCCACTCTTAAAACTTAAAAAGTACGTATAGAATCATATTGGTGTAACGGGGTGTTGAGAACTGATGGAATGTGCTGGCATTTAACAGAATATGAAGCAGTCTATCTTGGAGCTTATCGTGAAACTGTGCATCTTTAAAAAAAATCGAAAGCTGAAATTGTCTAGTGGTCACAGGTGGTCACACACTTCTCAGGAGGGATAGTTTGCTCTGAAGGAGAATGATTGTTAAACATAAACTAGAAATCAAGCAAAAGAAAGTTATTTTGACCAGCTATTGACCAAAAGCAGTACTCATATCGTAGTTGTAGTTCCCTAACGCTCATTGGCCCACTCTTGTTTGCTGTGACGCTAATATTCCTTAGTGCCCTTGCAAGATCACCTGCACGACAAAGAATCGTAGGGGACAGAGTACCTCTAACGTTTCGCAGCACATCAAATAACTTACCATCCAGTTTATCATCCAGATTTATAGTCGCCATAGTTGAATATGAATCCAATAAGGCATTGATGCTAGCTGATCTTGATACGACTCTCTTGGTATCCCTAATTTACTTTTCAAATCCCGATTGCTTGGTGTTGAAAACATATTCCTTACTGAACGATGGAATGTGTTTGTTTATCTTATCCATAAACTGTCGGGCCGATTCCATAGTTTTCTGTGTATCGTCGTCGTCGCTTTTCTTAAAATTTCGTTACCTTACGTCTTCTACTTCTATAGCATTGTTTGAAGTTGCGCTACTACCCACTGCTTCCCTTGAAATCACTGTAATCTATGTCGCGCGCAGTTTGATGTGCATAACTTACAAGGGAACCTCCCCATCGCAACCCCCTCAGATTTAGTTATAAGTTGGCACAGTGGATAGGCCTTGAAAAACTGAACACAGATCAATCAAGAAAACAGGAAGAAGTTGTGTGGAACTATGAAAAAGTAAGCAAAATATGCAAACTGAGTAGTTCATGCGAACATAGGCAATATCTATGTAGTTGTACGCACAGTAGAACCGTGGCCCCGTGGTTAGCGTGAGCAGCTGTGTGGAATCTGAGGTCTTTGGTTCAAGTCTGCCCTCTATTGAAAAATTTTAATTTTTTATTTTCAGACAATTATTATCTGCCCGTCCGTTATGTTTTCGTCACTTTTTTTGGGAATGATTATCACATCCACAAGAAATCCTGAGTCGGACAGGTAGAAGAATCTTTTTACCCATTCGCCATTTTTTTTAATCTCATTTTGTTCGGTTTCGTTCGTTGCATCTGCTCGGGGCGGACGTCGTAAGACATCCGTTTAAGATCGTTGTTGATCTTTTAACTCAGTTTTTTTTTATTATTATTACAGAGGGCAGCTAACCTTCTGACCGAACACGCTGAGCTACCGTGCCGGCGCCATTCGACAACATATTCCTGTCATGTGACGCACATGCCGTCACCAGTGTCGGTAATAGTGTTATAATTAATATAAATGACGTGCACGCTGCCAACCAATTTTATGTGACGTAGCATGTGAAAATTGCTGGATTTGGACGGCTTACTCCTGTAACTGAAATATCAGATCTGAAGATGGTTCTGATTGAACCGAAACCGGTCATATGAATAAAAAAAAAATTGCAATCAAGACGGATTTTAAGTAACATTTTTCTTATGAATTGCACAGTCGTATTGCAGCGGACTTATTTGAAGTCTCTGCACAGTTGATTTTTTTTTGTTTTGTTTTGACTGTGCTGTGGTTGATCTTTCCATTTACGTAATTATGTTTGGGATCCTCTCCTCGTCCTTTAATACGTTTCACAGGAGATGGGCTTTGTGGCTCCGAGTCCGACAAAGATGGTGGACTATATGGCTGGACACCTGTTTCAGTATCATTTCCACTTCTTAATCACGCGTCGTTATCATTGTGCTTCTCGTGTACACTGTACGCACAGTCGAGCGTCTACGACACCCCACATTCCGCTGATTCATCTTGCAAAAACGCTGACATTTCATATCCACTTATTTCTCTCTCTGCGAAATTCATTGTGTACTTTCTGAAGAAATGCCAACTTTGGCAACAATTATTACAAATATAATGCAAAGTTTACATTGTTTATCGTTGGCATCGTTCTGCTTTGTTTTCAGAACCACTAGCACTGTAGCACCGTTGTGAGTTGCTCGTCGTCAAAGCAGTTCATCTACGCTGCGTAACCTTATGCTGTGTTGACAAGAGGATCCCTCCAATCTCGGCCCTATTGCCATTAGCAGACAACATTGTTATTGCGTGGTAGACAATCTGTGGGGGGTCGAATACCGTAAACATCACTGGTCTTTTGCGACCTCGCATTCAAGGTGTTCCTTGTGAGTATTTGGAAAAATAGTACCAAAAGCGACCAAAGATGAGGAATACTGTTATATATAACCTGGAAGAAAAATGATTCAATAGAATCATGAATCTAAAATTCGTGGCTCGTTAGGAGATGTATAATGGCTAATCCACTGCATCATATAGAGAACAACACAGAATATATCTGTGTTGCTTACTGGTTGTAAGAATGGCAGTGTGGCAGCAGATAGTGAGATGAAATTTTTCTCTGCATCTTCTCGTGGTATGAAGTCAGTAACTGTGGCACTGAGCGCTTTTACACGTGAACTTTCGTAGTGGCTTACTATATGGTGAACCGTGGCTCAGTGCCCATCACAGATGGGTGCCATACGGGGAACACGGGTTCGATTTCCGATACTGCCAAGGAAGGACCGATACAAAGTGCTGTCAGCCTCGTGATGCCAACGGAGGAGCTACTTGATAGAGCTCCAACGTGTGTAAAGTTGGTAAAACGCTCGGGGGAGCGGCGTGCTGACAACGTGGCTCTCCGAACTGAATCCGCACGACCCCGCGTGGCACAGAGCGACACGGCGGACGGTCGACATAATTTGAACCTTCAAGGCCTGTACGACAAGCGGGTTTTTTTCCTTTTTCTTTTTACCGGGTGATGATCTCAACTGTCCCAACAAATCACGCACGGGCTTCTGTGCTTATGTAACGTTTAAACTCAATCGTGATGAAAGGAAATGGAGCGGAACTCAAATTACGATCTTAATGGAAATCAAATGTAAGTGGATTGTTTATGTGGAGAGGAATGGTTCAAATGGCTCTGAGCACTATGGGACTTAACACTGAGGTCATCAGTCCACTAGAACTTAGAACTACTTAAACCTAACTAACCTAAGGACATCACTCACATCCATGCCCGAGGCAGGATTCGAACCTGCGACCGTAGCACTCATGCGGTTCCGGACTGAGCGCCTAGAACCGCACGGCCACCGCGGCCGGCGCTTAAGTCAGGGGAGTGCAGTAGGTGGTATAGCACTTAGCAGCCTCATCAGTCAAAGAAATCAGTAACAGCTTGCACTATACGTGCTTGAGCATTGTCCTGCAAAATGATGGTCAGGTCCTGCAGAAAGTGCCATCACTTCTGTCTCTATGCTGTTCATTTTTGGAACACAACTTACGACCAGCTTAGAGACAGAAGTGATGACACTTTCTGCAGGACAATGCTCAAGCACGTACAGTGCAAACTGTTACTGATTTGTTTGACTGATGGGGCTGCTAAGTACTATACTACCTAATGCACTCCCCTGACTTAACCCCTCGTAAGCTCAACTCGATTCCTAAACTGAAGGAAATACTTCACGGCTTTCGCTTCAGAACTGCTACAAATTCGTCGGGCAATAGACCGGGCCGCTCGAACTGTCAACACAACTGGCACTGGTAAGAGTATCTTACGACTTCCACATCGCTGGCAACGGCTTTTACACAATGCTGGTGACTAGTTTGAAGATCAGTAAAACTTTAAAACACGTATCTATTTTGTACGAGCTGTAAAGAAATAGTTGCCACTATTAAAGTTCCAACCTTCGCTACAATTCTATGGATGAAAACTGCAACAAATAGAAAAGACTAGTGGCAGCTGTTATTCAAAAATGAATATCAAATGGCAGATGATGGTGAGGATCACGACGATTATAATAAGTGTGATGTTCTTTCGTAAAGCGCATGTGAAGATAAGTCAGGACTCCCACTGACGTGGTTCAAAAAAGCCTCTGAGCACTATGGGACTTAACATCTGAGGTCATCAGTCCCCTAGAGCTTAGAGCTACTTAAACCTAACTAACCTAAGGACATGACACACATCCATGCCCGAGGCAGGATTCGAACCTGCGACCGTAGCGGTAGCGCGGTTCCAGACTGACGCGCCTAGAACCGCTCGGCCACACCGACCGGCCCACTGACGTGGCGTAGCAAGTGGTGTGTCCCCTGGCATGGCACATACATGGCAGTGACTTGGCATACGCGTGACTCAACGCCAATAGAAGAGACACGGTATTAGTAACGCGGCACCACGTCTTCTTCAAATATAGTGATTTTAGGGTGTTGCATGAGTACTCCGAAAGATTTCAGTCATTTTACAAAATGAAGAGGGATAGGTTTGATTTATTGTGATGAAAGAGTGGACCATCCTTTTCCAATTTTAGATGCTCAGTTAATGCAGAATCATTTGTAAGGTACCATGTAGACCCACTTGTTGCTACTCGTTTGAACATTATTTAACCCATTTCGGTTGGAGAACACCGCAGCTCTTTTCGTAAATTACACTGTAGAAAATACTGCAACCAGCCACCAGTTTTCTTGAAATGATTTTATTTTACCATTACTAGTTTAGAGCCTGAATCAATCGTCAGATGCAAGTTTTACATTTGTGTCTCCCTGAAAAGCCGTTCTTTACAAAATACAAGACTAAGATTTGGCTATCTTTTACGATCGCTAATGATACATGAGCAGACGTCAGTTTAGTTGATGGACCAGTATCGATTGTAAAAGAAAATCGAACTTCTGTCTTATAGCATGTAAAGCATAGCTTTTCAGGAAGGTACAAATGTAAAACTTGCAAGAAATCAACGTTACCATCCGACGATGGGCTCAGGTCTGAAACTAGTAATGGTATAGTAAAATCACTTCAAGAAAACTTGTGGCTGGTTGCAGTATTTCCTACAGTGTAATTTACTCATTTCAAATCCAGGAAACCAACAGAGACCTACAAACAATGCGATGGGGTCGATATATCTGTTTTGCAGTTTCTATCTCAGCCCACGTGGAAGTATTTTCTTGTAGAACAAATGTATTTAGCTCCGTGTCGAAAGGATCTACATTCAACAAATTATTAAAAACTTTTGCAGCCAAGTTTTATAGAAAACCACGTTGCATATATTTATTTAGTTCTGTGTGTTCTTTGCATTCCGCAAATAAATTAAATTAATTTCAGTTATTGTAAGTATCTGCGACATATGACTAGTAATCTGTCCCACGCTGTATCCTGAGCGTATTTAGTAATCATGAATAGATGAATATTTCTGCGCAATACAAAAAAAAAGAATGAATATTGCATTCAGGATAGGTCTCATTTTTCTGGGTACAGGGAGAACCGCACAACACAGCAGAGATGTTAGTAAAGTATCACTAGAATAGATGTGAGGCGTGCCAAACGTGGAATTTCGCAGCATTCACCGGGCAGTGGCGTGGCAGACTATACGACTCACACACACCACGTCAGTCCTGTAGGTGCTGTTACATTCACGCTGTGTTTGTTGCAAGTTGCAGACTGTATGCACAACGTATTCGCCACACCACGCGTCACACCACTAGCCACGAAACTTTGGTGGGTGCGCTGTCTGATAGAACTACGCTACTGGCCATTAAATTTGCTACACCACGAAGATGACGTCCTACAGACGTCAAATTTAACCGATAGGAAGAAGATGCGGTGATATGCACATGATTAACTTTTCAGAGCTTTCACACAAGGTTGGCGCCGGTGGAGACACCTACTACGTGCTGACATGAGGAAAGTTTCCAACCGATTTCTCTTACACAAACAGCAGTTGACCGGCGTTGCCTGGTGAAACGTTGTTGTGATGCCTCGTGTAAGGAGGAGAAATGCGTACCATCACGTTTCCGACTTTGATAAAGGTCGGATTGTAGCCTATCGCGATTGCGGTTTATCGTATCGCGACATTGCTGCTCGCGTTGGTCGAGATCCAATGGCTGTTAGCAGAATATGGGATCGGTGGGTTCAGGAAGGTAATACGGAACGCCGTGCTGGATCCCAACGGCCTCGTATCACTAGCAGTCGAGAAGACAGGCATCTTATCCGCATGGCTGTAACGGATCGTGAAGCCACGTCTCCATCCCTGAGTCAACAGATGGGGACGTTTGCAAGACAACAACCATCTGCACGAACAGTTTGACGACGTTTGCAACAGCATGGATTATCAGCTCGTAGACCGTGGCTGCGGTTACCCTTGACACTGCATTATAGACAGGAGCGCCTGCGATGGTGTACGCAACGACGAACCTGGGTCCACGAATAGCAAAACGTCATTTTTTCGGATGAATCCAGATTCTGTTTACAGCATCATGATGGTCGCATCCGTGTTTGACGACATCGCGGTGAACGCACATTGGAAGCGTGTATTCGTCTTCGCCACACTGGCGTATCACCCGGCGTGATGGTATGGGGTGCCATTGGTTACACATCTCGGTCACTTCTTGTTCGCACTGACGGCACTTTGAACAGTGGACGTTACATTTCAGATGTGTTACGACCCATGGCTCTACCCTTCATTCGATCCCTGTGAAACCCTACATTTCAGGAGGATAATGCATGACCGCATGTTGCAGGTCCTGTACGGGCCTTTCTGGATACAGAAAATGTTGGACTGCTGCCCTGGCCAGCACATTCTCCAGATCTCTCACCAATTGAAAACGTCTGGTCAAAGGTGGCCGAGCAACTGGTTCGTCGCAGGACATCAGTCACTATTCTTGATGAACTGTGGTATCATGTTGAAGCTTCATGTGCAGCTATACCTGTACACGCTAACCAAGCTCTGTTTGATTCAATGCCCAGGCGTATCAAGGCCGTTATTACGGCCAGAGGTGGTTGTTCTGCGTACTGATCTGTCAGGATCTATGCACCCAAATTGCGTGAAAATGTAATCACATGTCGGTTGTAGTATAATATATTTCCCGTTTATCATCTGCATTTCTTCTTGGTGTAGCAATTTTAATGGCCAGTAGTGTAGATTTTGGTTTCTACACTTTTAAGACCCATCAACTGTAAATCGTTAATAGCATCAAGAAAAGTTTATCACTTGTTAAACTGACCACTTATTGCAGCTGTTAACTAACCAATGGACGTTGTTTCGATTAGATACTTCATAAAGACAGTACAATAATCCTGATAAACTTCTCTGATCCTGTTTGACGTCTTTTCCCGATCTTAAATAAAAATCAACCATGATCTACCTGCATAAAGCGAAAGCAGACAGGACCGCTGCTGAGGATTTTTAAGTGGTACTGGCTATCTTGGATCATTTCAATTTGCCGCACTGGCTGTTCCTTTAGTATTGAACCATCCTTATATTCCACATTGTTCACTACTATGCAGTTTCGCCTGCCTGCATTACATGTAAGATAGTACGTAATTAAAATACAAAGCACAAAGCAGCCATTGATTGTTTAGTTGACAGAATAAAAGAGAACTTGCAGAATATAAACCTTTAAACGTACATACTTGGGATAGAGTCACCCGTATTGGTCTACTTCACACAATTTTAGAAGTAGAGCGTGGTGAGCCTCACATACAAGAAAGGTAACACAAATTAAGTAAAGTTAAATATGGTAAGTACACAGAAAGGGAAATACCGTCTCCTTCTTCATTAGCGTTTGTACTGCATGCTGACAGGCCCTGTTGGTTTAGCTCTCTGTCACCATTTTATCCGATCTTGTGCCTGACATCTTGAAACATGTGTGCAGCGTGTCGAGTGCCACGGGCTGTTTACCATCTCCTCGATAACTAAAACCAACCTTTGCCACTGTCGTTGCTTATAACAACTTGCCCATACCATCTTAGACGGCTTTCTTTCGTCTTGTCTGCTTTTCGTGCTACTCCATCTAACTTACGAAATTAATCATTTGTGACATGCTCTTGTAGTATTAATCCAGAGTCCACTTGAACATCGTTGCTTCCGTGATGCCACGCCGTTGCTCCACTTCTTTAGTTGGACGGCAACATACAGTGCAACTGAACGGATTACAGATCGCTATACTTTCGACATGAGCTTGTTTGGAATCTTTCGGTTCTAGAGTCCATCATTTACCGAACGCCATTTCACCCATTTTCTGCTCAGGCGGTTAGAGATTTCTGAGACGAGAATTCCATCAGCAGCAGTTTTCGGGCCTATGTACTTAGAAGTCCTTGTTGTTGGGAGGTCAAACCATCGATTTTGATTGTACGCGGGTCATTCAAGTCTGTGATGAGACACTCCGTTTTCTTTGAGTCGTAGACATACTTGAGCAAGGCTGTTGTTTCAGGCTTAGAATTAACACTGCAGGTCAGTCTTATCTTAAGAGAATAACAGCACCTCATCATCATAGAGTAACGTCCAGGCTGCGGTTTTCTGCAGACTTCTTGTAACCGTATCCATGACTGTGATAAGCAGGAGAGGCTAGAATGCAGATCCTAAAAATGGTTCAAATGGCTCTGAGCACTATGGGACTCAACTGCTGTGGTCATCAGTCCCCTAGAACTACTTAAACCTAACTAACCTAAGGACATCACTCACATCCATGCCCGAGGCAGGATTCGAACCTGCGACTGTAGCAGTCGCACGATTCCGGACTGCGCGCCTAGAACCGCAAGACCATCGCGGCCGGCTGCAGATTCTTCATGTACTACTACAGAAAGAGCAAAATTGCCTTATAGTCCAGCACCTGGTTGCATCCGTCTCTTCGGCTCATGGCAGGGCAGTCTGACCCATCTTGTTTATTCTTCAGATTCTCCATGCTCTCGTAGGGCAAGCCAATTCACCTCCTGTGGCACTCGGTCAAATGCCTTTTCGAGGTCAAGGTGTTTTTCAATAGGGTGTTTTCAATAAGCAAGCGAGCAGCATGGATAGATTCTATCATCCCAAAGCCTTCACGGATCCATATTGACTGGTGGTAAGGCATAATTGTCGGATCCCATAACCGATCACGAGTTCCAAGACCGTCATTGTGTGTACTGGGCTACCCTTTTGCTTCCAAATTGGAACTGTTGTACTAGATATAATAAAATATTTAACTACATAACTAGACATGAGAAATGTAGGAAAAACATCAGGCATTACAAATACAATAATTATACGAATGCAAAGGATTACTGAACTGTGCCAACGACATCTCACGGCAGACTGGATGGATATGCTCTCTCTATTATCTTTGTTAACCACTGACATAGTAGTCTACTCGTTGGCACGCATACATTCTACTTTCTTACTCATACAATATACTCTCTCAGGCTCGTGATCTGATGTACGCAGTGATATACAGGGGGCTAATTGACTGACGTGGAATCCACACATAGTTAACAATTTGCCATTTTTCAATTCGAAAAGCGATTGCTAGAAGCGACGAGTGGCAAAAGAATCATAAGTCTGACTAGGTGTGCAGCCCCTATACTTTACATTTGTATCTGACCTTTTTTTTATTTTACCCAAATAGCCGTCGAACGATACCTCAGAAGCCTAAAAATTTGTAACAGCTGCCTATCAATGTTACCGCGAAATAGAGATGCCTACGTTTCTCAGATGCTTGTCTTGCTTATAGCTGCCAGGAAAAATTAAAGAGCAAAGCGTCAACAGAGTTCTGCGAACGGCAGCATTGGGAAGCGACCGCAGCGCCGCGGCTGATGTAAGTGGAACTAGCTAACGGTGACATGAGGTCGCGCGGCGGGCTGGCGCTCAGTTTGGACGCGGAAACAGTGAGGCGAAAACATGGCTTACGTAGCGGCAATCCTCTTGGCTTTCTTCGCAGCGGCTAATGCCCGTGAGTACAAGTTCTTTACGCAGCGTCACCGCTAGCGTCATGAGTAAAATTGATAACGATCTACTCTGTGACTAACAATCCAATGTTTATTTCAGTTATGCCATGTTCTGTGGTATCAGTAGGCTGGCCGTACAAGTTCGGTATTTTGATGTTAGTGTTGATTATTTCTGTATGTCTATCTGCAGAATTACAAACAAACCTAATTACCGCAGTACTTAAATCGAAACGAGAACTCTTTCAGGAAAAGTAGTTGTTTTTCATATCAATATTTTGTTATTAAAAAAATCAAAAGTGGCGGACTTGTAATGGTGCTACTGTCCGTACTCGGTAAATGAAATAGCTCATGCTACGACACGCAATGGGTAACGTTAACAGATTTACATTTTAATTTTTTTTACTGTGTTTTACCACATAACTAGTTTTATCGTTCCCAGTTAAATTCTTTCGATGTCCTTACTAAATGTGCCTCTTCAGCATTTGAAAATTTATTGTTAAAGTTCCTAAAGAAGTCTAGGTATCGCCCATAGCCTGCTACAGCTTCGTATAACAATTCCACGTGGTCAAAGACAAATTCTGAATGCGCTTGAGAGGTTTTGTAAAAGATCTCGCAAGTCTTTTAGTAAACGATTTCTTCTACGCATACGCCACTGTTGAGGAACTGTCTCCGGATGAACTGACTTTTATCCTTCTTGCATTTAACTTACTGTACTACGAAATAAGTAACCTTGTAGCATTTTATCCACTAAATGAACCTGTGGCGAAAGTAGTACGTCGGTAGCGACGAAAACGTTTTGTACCACCTGCTTGTATGAGAACAGGTGTGGACTTACGTTCAAGGGGAAGAGGAATGAAAGAACTAGCATATGAAACTGAGAAAATAACTTCTGTGAAATAAAATCAAAGCAATAACGATAAAAGCAGTCTGTTCGGAAGTGCACATCTTTGCAGACCTGTGAAATTAAAATATGCTGCTGGATAGCATTCAGTATCGTTTTGTTCCATAAAGTGCGTTGTAACACGGATCCATCTACCTCGGAATGCTGTTCGCAATGTGACAAATGTTCCTACTGAAAGGGATCCTACGGTGGTGCTCTACTGAAGTGTGTTGAGAATGCTGGTTTGTTTTTAGTACCATTACACAGGTGGCTTTACATAGCGATTTCCTGCGCTCAAAAGTACTGAGAAAGAGCTTTTAGGGGGAAAAAAATCTTACACGAAATATGCAAGTCAAGAGGATAGTGCAACACTTTTTTGACGAGTTTGTTGCTGTTACTGGTGTTCATGTGTCAAATAAACTTTTCGTAATCTTAAATCGACCAAACAAAATACCTGCTTGACTATATTAAGGCTATCTCCTTGGCAGCAAAGTACGACCGAATATTTAGTTAGTTTGGATCTTGCGTAGATCATTTTGCACGATAACTAGTAAGGATGTATATTACACTTATGAAACTGTTTGTCTTGATAACTCCAGCGTGCATGATATAGTTTCATAGCGAACGAAGTGATGTAGTCAGCACACCAGATTCTCATTCCGGAGCGGGGATTTAAATCTCTGTTTAGCCTTTGTAATTCAGGTTATGCATGATTTTCCTATTAAAGTGAAAGTCGGGATGGTTGATTTGGAAAGAATACGGCCGATTGCCTGCCACATTGTTCCGCTGTTGCGCGACCTCGACTAGGTGATCCTGGAAATGCTCGAAAAATTGTCTTGCGCCTATATTAGTTCCGTAATTTATTATATATCTTTTCCAAGGACGTTTCGCCGAAGATTTTGTACTGCATGGTCGTACTTACAATTTCTCAGTCAATGGGCACTGTATATCTTGATACCAGATAGTCTTCGTCTGAGTCGCTTTAGATGTTCATGTAGTTGTTGATTGTGTTGCTAGCTTGTGCAGAGACAATCGTTAACTGCTATGTCGCAATTTTCAGGAGTCTCTGAGACTCGAAATAGTTATTAATTCATTAAATTTCCACGTAAGAAATTAAGTTTCTCTCAGATTACTGATACTTGAATGTCGTATTTCTTGAAAATTAATCACGCAGAGCCTTCTCACTAGACATTTCATTATTCGTTCAGAGACTGTTACAAGTTTCTAAGATCAGAGATGGAACCCAGCATCATTTCGCAGTCGTATTTTGACTTCAGTTTTAACTTCAATCTACTGATGCTTCAGCGATTCTTTCCTTATTACGTTACTATCACTCCGTTCTGATGAAAAGTCTTCAATAAGAATCCAACACAAGACTGCTGAGTAATATTACGCTTCATAACGTTTTACTCGATTATCACACTATACAGTCCACTGCCTCATAAGACTTTGAGACCCTTAAAATATTTTAGTAACATTATATATATAAATAAACACCGGCGTCTTGACATAGCTGGAAGTGTCTCCTCATAGCGCATGGCTGTCTGGTCGACTGTAAGTTAACCGGCGTTTCAAAGTCAGCAACATAGCTCCAGGCAGTCTGTACTGATATGTGGTACATCATACAAACATAACATTTTGTAGCAGTTGCGAAGTATGTTTAATAGTAAAAATGATAATTTATTGAACACAAGGTGGTAAAATACTACGCCATATATTGCGATGGCAGCATAATCTGTAGTGAAACAGCTTCAAAGTTGAACAGTAGAATACTTGTCCCATCCGGGCTAGTGTTTAATCTCAATGACCTCGTCGTCGACTATAAGCTAAAATGTAACCTTCTTTCGCGTCCTAAGTAGTTTCATGCCCACACTTCACCCAGTGAATGTAGAGCAGTTATTTTCAGTATTAATGTGAGTGGGTGGCACGGTTTGTAACGAAGAGCAAGTAACAGTGACTTAAATGAAAAGCAGTTATTGAAAGCAGGGATGCAGTACAGAATAACTGCCAACTCACTTCTTCTTTTCGCATGAAGGGCCCGAGCCTTGTCGACCACGTGTTCTCCCATCCTCTCCAGCTTTTAAAGTTCCGTACTATCTGATCAACCTCCACATCATCCAGCCATCGCAGTCTTGGTTTCCCTATTGAACGGCCTACCGTCTGGCTTTGATGGCAACGCCTTTGCTACTAGATGTTCTTAAATTCTCTGCATATAACCCAACCAACGTAACCTTCATGCATTTACGTCTACGCTGTTTGACGGATTTTTATGAAGTTCATACAGTTCCGCATTGGCCCTAATCCTCAAAGCACCATTCTCATATACTGTTCCATACACAGGACGGTCAGAAACAATCTGAAAAGCTTGTAAAGCTGTTGCGGGTTAGGTTGCACTGAGAAATAATTGTTCTGAAAAAAGTTGGGTACGTTGCGCCGTTTCCGACTTAATTAGGTTGAAGATAGCCAATCAAGCAGTTGCGCTCGCAGATTCAAGCGGCACGCCAGATTATATATATATATATATATATATACTCTGTTGTTCTTGTAGTGTAGATGACAGAGCACGAGACTGCTCACACTGTGGCTCGGTTTCGATCCTTGCTATCGTCCCATGTCCAGTTTTTTATCTCTCTCTCATTCGGAGTCAGGAAACAAGCGAAACACGCGTTTGGCAACATCGTTTCCAGACTGGTCGTCCTGTATCCTGCGCAGTATCTTCAGCTTTCTTGGATTGTTGGAGGATGGCAAAATGTTAAGGAAACTGTAATAGCACGGGTTATCTAGTCTTTATCTCTGTTCGGTACCATATTATCTTCCGTAACCACTCCTCCCAAATATTTAAACTGATTTACTCTTTCAAACACTTCAAACTGCCCAACGCCTCTCCACCTTGTTATATTTATGGTGTTGATCATATATTTTGTTTTTTCCTTTATGACTAAACCCAATGCAACCGCTTCGCGTTCCGAATCACATAGTTTTGCAACAAATATACTCTATTTCTCCCAAGCATGACAATGTAGTCCGCAAATGCCATATTCTGAACTATCCTGCTGAAAATAGTGCCACCTGTTTTGCTTCTCAGTTTTCGCGTTACAGCTTCCAGAGTAAAGTTCAATAACGTCGGAGATAGAGAAGCTTCTTGGTTGAGTTTTTTTTGAAAGATCGGAAAATTGACATATTTACCATTAGATTTTATTTTGCACTTGGGGTTGATCTTCACGTCTCACGGCTTTGATGGTTTACCCACGCTACCGTAACGCCTTAAAAAGATAGTTTCTGTTGACACCGTCCATAAATGGACGTGGCCGCATGCAGGCACATCGTGTGCTTGTCCAAAGAAGGCATCGCTCAAACATAAAATATTTTAAGATGAGGGCCACCATGTGGCGATTGTCAACTAGAGGCAGAGGATATAAATAAAAATATATCACCATGTAGAAAGGGATGGCAAGTATAAAGTGTATTCAGCTGTCACCAATGAGTGAGAAAGAACAGGATTAGAGAGAAATGGGTGAAGGAATGGAAGAGATTTTCACTGAGGAGGACTGTATACCGAAGAGCAGTGACAACTAATGGAAAGAACAAGACGACAGACGTCAAATGGGAACTGGTAAAAAGAGTAGAACGAAGAGAGTCGTGCGATGAGAACTGAGAAAGCTACTGAGCAACAAAATACCGGAAAGATGATACTCTAGTGAAATACACGGGCCGGCAGACAAAATTATGAAGAAATGAGACGGAAAGTAAAAAACATTTGCAGAAAGAAAAAAGTGAGAATTTGAGAAAAATTTACTGGAAGACAGCAAGGAATGTAGAAGTGAAAAATACGTCAGAAGAGTGTTTAATGGAATAAGAGATAAAACAAGGAAGGCAGCCTCGGACAACGATATGCAGGGATAACACAGGAAAGTTAATTGGAGCGGAAACTAAAATCATAGAAATGTGTAAATAACGTTTTCAAGACCTATTGAAATAAAAGTAAATCCGGAAATTTGAAAAAGAGGAGCAAGTGGAACAATCTGGTAGCAATGACAATGGATCAGTGCCGAAAGTAGATGAACTACAGAACTATGAAAGAAGATATGATACCAAATGGAATTTTTGAATACGGGTGGTACAGAAATATTAAACATGCATGAAATGGTTCGGAAAATATGGATAAAAAAAACAACAAAACTGCAACACATCCATAATTATACCAGTACATAAGAAGACCGAAAAACTAAATTGATAGTACCATAGAGGAATAGCACTGGAGAATGCTACCTACAAAATACTTGCTAGGCTACTGAACAAGAAATTATGACCGTATACAGAAGCCACTGTTGAGGGATACCAGTGCGTCTTCAGTAAGATAAGAGCAGAAACAGATCAGATGTTTGCACTTAGATTAATAATGGATTGGTTGGTAGATTCGGAGCAGGGAACCAGTGAGGTCATTAACCCTATCGGATTAGAGAAGGATGGGGAAATAAGTCGACCGTGCCCTTTCATCTCGGCATTTACTTGAACCGATTTAGGGAAATCACGGAAAACCTAAATCGGGATGGCTGGACGCGGGATTGAACCGCCGTCCTCCTGAATGCGGGTCCAGTGTTCTAACCACTACGAATTATAATGGAAAACTGTTAGGAGTGCACTACAACGAATGGTCACGTTAGTTCATATTAACCCCGTTGGCTAAACTACACACGAACACCAAACAACAAAATTAGGTATCTCACGACAGGACATTAAAGGAAAATAAATTGCGAATTTAATGAGATTTGTAATCATGTAGCAGATACTGTCATTGGTAAGCTGAAATGCCTTTGTGTAATGTTCTGAACAGTGCACGACTCGGGACGTTGTCCTGTGGTATGTTGAGTAACATGTGGGTGTTGGGAGCTCTTCGCGTACCGCTATGCTGATGGCTGCTGTGTGACGTGTTGACACAAACAGATTCCGGTCGCGTGTCGTAAGTAGCGGCGAGCAAACAGCTGACAATGAGATGCGCAGTGCGCTAGCAGAGAATGGCGAAATACGAACAGATGGACTGCCCAACTGTGAGGCAGGTTGCTGCAGCCAATTAGACCACTTTTAACTAAGAGTGTTTCGGTGTGGAAGGTTTGTTGAAATCGTAAAAAGCGCGTGACTATTTAGTTTGCGGAAGAGTGTGAGAAGGACTCATCCTTAGCCTGTTGATCTATTTCGCCTAGAGGATGAAATTTATTTATAACGAAAAGTACGTTAAGCTAGTGCGAGGGTGGTACGAATCCAGAGTCTTAACTGGTGCAACAACTTTTTCGTAATGTGGGGTCGAGCGTTGTCGTGCTGCAAAATCACTTTATCGTGCCTCTCACTGTATTGCGGCCGTTTGTCTTTTAATGCTCTGCTCAAACGAGTTAATAGCGTTCGATAACTAGCACCTATGATTGTTTCACTTGATTATAACACCTCATAATGCACGACGCCGAGCTGGTCTCAACAAATGCTGAGAGCATGATCTTGAAGCCGTGAATATTCGGTTTGGCCGTTGGCGTGGAAGCATGGCCGGGATATTCCCATGATTTTTTGCTGTTACGGTTATCGTAATGAACCCATTTTTCGTCCCCGGTCACAGTGCGATGCAGGAGACCCGTTTTTGCCTCTGAAGCAACCGTTAACAAACACACAAACGCCATTCAACGTCGCTTGGTTTTTAGTTCACACGGGACCCAAGTTCCTTCTTTCAGAATCATGCCCATAGCCTTCAGACGTTTTGAAACGGCTTGCTGTGTCACTCCCACTAATCGTGCCAATTCTTCTAGAGTTTGACGCGAGTCGTCACTCAGCAATTTCTCCAATTCTGTATCTTCGAAAACATTCTCTCTTCCACCACTATGCTGGTCTACGGCGTTAATACCACCGTTCTTGAAGCTTTGAAACCACTCAAGACTCGTTATTTCACCAATAGCGTCCTCAACATACGTACTTGAGAGCATTTGATGAGACTCAGCAGCTGTTCTCTTCATATTGAAACAAAACAGTAACACCTCCCGAATATGACGAGAATTATGGTCGTAGACTGACATTTTCAGTCAAGAACAACTTTACGATGCAGACACAAATCGACTAATGTTTGAATGAAATTATGTTCACCGAGGTCAAAGTTAACTGCCTGACGTCTGCGATCTGTTACTTTCGACCGCTACTTATCGTTGTCGCCACCTATCGGCATATGGCGGAAGCAAAGTTGTACACCTTGTATGATAAGAAATATCAAAACCACACGCTAATAACGCGCGCTTCACAATTAATTCATAGCTAATTACAAAAAGTTCAAACTGCTCCGAGCTGACATGTCGTAAAATCTACGATTACTGCAAGGTGGTTATAACTAAAAGTGTCGATATAATTCTTTGTTCGCCTAGAAATGAAAACTTAAAAAGAAAATCATTCTCATAAAGTTGACTAATTGGGTTGTAAAACGTTTAACTTGACCCGAGGGCTTATTTGGACGGCAAAAACAAACAGCCTGAGAGGCAATTAAAAAGTACGTGACAAAGCAGCGTTGGAAGCCCAGTCGCGCCATTATGGTGTGAGTAAGTCTGCGTCACAAACATACGCAAAGAAAAAATAGCATTGAATTACTCTCCACTCGATCCGTTATTAAATGTACAGAATACCTATGAAATAGTGCTCATGTTAGCGTCTTATATTCATGGATTTTTTCTTTAGTCTTCTACAGGAACGTGACTGAAGGTTCAGCGTTTCAAATGCTAAATGGCAACAGTTGTTGTAAACATAATACACATTGGCTAAGGTTGCCATGTGTCCCGATATATCGGGACCGTCATCGTTATGGACCTTCTTGCCCCAACGCCCCGACAAGACCCAATTTTGTCCCGGTTTTGCAAAATACTGTTAAGAGCTCGGCTCAAGGACTGCAGTAACGCCATCTGTTAGTGTAACATGTAAAGCGAGCATCTTTTTTATTTATGACTACAAGTTTATGTTGACAGGCCGTTTCACAGAAAACCTTGCGTGTTGCGTATCCTGTGTAGAGGATGTAAGCACCTTCTAGATCTAGTGCCATCATTCGAGAAAATACCAGACTTCACCAGTGGCAGGGGCTGGAACTACTTTAGCAGCGCCACGCGGAACAATCGGGCAGTTTCCATTTGAATGGCGACCTGATAAGATGATTATTTCTAAAAGTAATACGAACGGCGAGTCCGTGTTAGCAGCTTCTGAAGTGGTTACTGCGAGTTTGTAGGGTGTGAAGTGGACAGTGACTTGAACTTCGATGACTAAACTCTTATTGTCTACTGATGATCGTTTAATAGACTTATCATAGCTTCGAAAATGCCTAAGGATGGAAAGATAGTCTCTTTTCGGATGATTGTGGACTATTGTCCAGAGAGGGCGTAAGTTCAGAAAGCATTGGGAGAGATTTGTAGCAATATAAGCCAAAAACATAACGCCATTGTGGAGAGTGATGTCGGCCCCGTGGGCTGATGAAAGAAATAGGCTGCTGCCAGGGACTGTGGAATCACAGTGAGTGTTTTACAAGCTGACTTGCAAGGAGTTTCATGAAAGACGTAAATCTTTCTGAAAAATATGGTGAAGCAATTACTTCTGCCGCAACAAGTTCCATGTAATTGTGTTCTAAATTAAAAGTAATTTAATAAATAAATTGTTTACTTCATTTCTTCACTCCCATCTATGTGTGCCAACGGTGTCCCAGCTATATATAGAAACCCTGTCCTTGAGCCAACCGCGACCGGCCATATGAAGACGTATTCTAATGGGCGTTAAGTCTCCTTCGACGTAGCCAATATCTCACGATTTGTTTATTGACCTTTATTTTGCGGTATAGGCACAGCCACTTGCCACCAGGTATAACAACGTGACAGACAACAAGTGAGTATTAAATCCACTCCTAGAGGAATTTCCTAACGCTTTTGGAAAATAGCATAAATTTTGCTTTATATCTTAACACGTAAATGCAAAATCGCTAAGTACTTAAGCTATTTCACATGGCTGCGTACGCAAAATGTACTCCCTAGAAAAACATTGTGGTTGTTTGTAATTATTAACTAACCATGGGCTTCACCATTTGAACATATTTATATAAGAACATGCACGGGCAGGCGTTAGGCCTACCCTAGCAGTCCAAAAAGGCTCGGAACTCTATTAATAAAAAACTTAAATTAGGTAGTTGTTTCGTTGCTTAAGGTGTTCTACATGTGCTCTCCCCACTCAAGAACAATTTTTTTTTATATGATGGGGCCCCTCCTAGCTCACACCGACGTGGTGACCAAACCAAAAGTTCTACTGTTGCCTCCGTATAACATATTAGTTTTCGAATCAGGAGTCACAGGATGCGGGCTGTGATGTTGTCCATGCGTCTGGGTCGGATTACTCATTGATATGGTTCATCAGGATACAGAAAGTGGACGAAAGCGATCGAAGGGTAGCGGTTTGTAAGGGCAGAGAGGAAAAAGTGCCAAGGTAAGCGCCAAGGGGGAAAAAACCTCTGCGACAATAGGACGGCTAGTAAGGGCAGTAGCGGCTTGCTAGCTGCGACAGTACATGCAAGGTGACGTTACGTTAGTTCGAGGTATCGTGCATCGTTACCTTTGTCGCAGCGGGTGCTCGTTGTAGATGGGTCAGTCCGGGCGCTAAAGCTGGGCTCCTGTGAATTCTCCTGGACCTGCTACAGCGGCTGCATCCCTGTAATAGTCAGAGGTCGTCATACATTAGTGGCCCATCGGCCATAGATCAGCTCACAGTGTAGGGGTGTGTGTGGCTGGTTTGTGTGTTCTGTACAGTACGGCTTCCCTATGACTGCCTGTTTTTCGGCGGGTCGAGAATCTGGGGTTGGCAGGAGTAGCTGTGTCGCAGCGGCTCGCCAGTGCTGTTGTAAGCGTGCTGTGGACCATATATGCTTAGTTTCTTGCTGATAGTGTCTTTAGTCTATTGTTTCCATCTATGGTTGTGGTCGTAGTTCCCCAGTGAAAGAATAAACGGGTTACGCGAGTGTCTCGTGTTTCTGTACAGTCGTATGGAAAGTTTCTGGAATACCTGCAAGAGGGTATCTAGCCGATATTCCTGGTGAAGATCCGCGGTGCGTGTGTAACGCGGAGCATTGCTTATGATGCTGAGTACTTTGTTCTGTATGAGTTGCAGACGGCGCAGGCGTGTGGGCGCAGCGTATTTCCAGACGGGAGCAGCATACTTCATCAGAGGTCTAATAAGTGTGGTGTACATGGACCTGGACACCCTCCTACTCAGTGTGCTACGCCTATTAAGAATAGGATAGAGTTGTTTGAGCCTCGTGTTTGCTTTGTTGGTCACGTGTTGAATGTGGTCCCACCAGAGTAGTTTCCGGTATCTGACCTTCTCACGGAAACATATTGGCCGTTCACGTACTGTTACTGGGTTGCAGTGTTGTTTGCGCAGTAGTTTAGGTCTTCTAGTGAATAGAACGGCTTCGCACTTGTCGACGTTTACTCTAACACGCCATTTCACCAATCAAGGCTCTGCCACACTGAGTGCAGTCTGTAGTCGTTAGTTAATGTTAGGCGGTTTCCAATCTTGCACGAGGAGGGCAGTGTCATCCGAGCAGATTGCCACCATCGTGTTGCGTGTAGCTGGAAGGTCATTAATGTAGAGGTTAATCAGTATGGGTCCTATGATGCTTCCTTGGGATACTCCAGCCTGAATACCATGACGTGTTGATTGTTTGCCCTGCACATCGATGTTGAAACTCCTGTCCGTGAGATATGAGTGTATGAGACGTACGAACACTTCGGGGAACCCTGCGTCGCTAAGTTTGCGTATGAGGCCATTGTGGCACAGACGGTCGAAGGCCTTTTCGATGTCCAGGAACACCGCCCCAGTTGCTTTGTTTGTGTTCTATCCGTGTTATGCATTCAACGACGTGGATGAGTTGATGCATTGTCGAGTGGTGATTCCTGAAGCCGAATTGCTCCGGCCTCAGGGTGTCGTTTGTAATTCAGTGCCAAGGGAGTACTCAAGTACAACTCACAGGAAGTGCATATAACCATGTGAAACTGTCAGAGAAGTCCTTCTGCCTGATGTTGTTCACCTCGCGAACCACATTCGCAATCTATACGGTCTTGGCGATCCATCAGAGACCCAGTCTGCACTTTCTCCTTCTGTGGTAGGTTCTAACTGATAACATGGTCTTGTCATCCGGGATGATTTTTTCCAGAAACGTGTCCGCGTTTTGCATTTCAATAAAGTCGCGGCAGGCGTGCATGGTCAGTTTTTGTTGAGGAGTGAAGCTGTGCGGGACAAACTTTGCACACGCTTTTCTCTCCTTCATTTTTGAGAATGCTTTGAACACTTGATTTAGAGATGTTGCTCCATTGCGATTAGTGGCACAAATGCTTTGACACACTGCGGTCTCACGTCCACAACTTAACCCTATTGTGCCAATAATTTAAAAGAAAAATAATTTTAAAATTTTTCACAAAATTTATCTTTATCATAGTAAGTAACGAGCACGAGAAGAAATTGGAAAAAAGTCAATTGTAAGGACGTGGTTTCACTTTGGAACTACCGGGGTGTACAGTTTTCAACCACCTGTCCTCCTTGCATATGTTTGAAAGCAATTTCGCACTTTTTTCCTAGGCACAGTCCTAACTCTCGAAACTTCCGTGAACTCATAGTACCTAACACAAATTTGCTAAATAACAAGCAAACAGGGCCGCAAAATTTAAGAAATGTATATCAAAAGTACACAATGTCTGAGTGGCTTCACCTCGAAATTACTCATACTAGTAGCACAAACTGGAAGTTACAAGAACATTCGATATGCTTTCACTGCCAATGTTCTCAATACGACCACTATAAAAAACGTCATAATTTCCTAGAATCAACTCAGCACAATACGAGCGCTAAGGGTGGCTTGGAACGCGGTTAAGTGACTGCTGCAACGCGGTACTTTCGTAGAAACCTCAGTGTGCCACTAGGTGCCTCTGTTTTGCAGTAACATCGGTAGTTTAAAACTAAGAGTGGTACTTCAAAACAAAAGGAATAAAATGTTTTGAGACGGAAACCACTAGGGGTTCAAAAGCCGCCTGATCAAAACTGATTGGTCGAATGCACGTCTTTTGTTTACAGTAAGTTTAAACTGGGTCTGTAGTTACTGCGCTGACGCCACTTATGCGTCAAAAATCTGTCTCGTACCCTTTTTGGCGAACGGAGGATTCGTAAGTCGAGCAGCGCGGTATTATCGAAGGTTAAACATATTACTTTGCATTTTATTGGTTAAGAAACATTGTCAAGAATGGCTGAGTTCCCCATGAAAGTTGTTAATTGTTAACTGAAACGATGATGTTGACTACATTTCAAAGTTTCATTTTAATATGTGTACTATGTCAGTGAGAGTTGTGGCGGCTCATACATGCTATAACTTCATTTTATAATCTGTAACATCATTAGTTCATTGCATTTTTTTCACTTTACCTGTTTCAGCAGAATGATCTGTCGTTTTCAGAAGCCTACAATAGCTGGAATATTATAAATCATTCACACAAATAATGGCAAGGTCTAATGATTTATAATATTCCAAACTTTGTAGGCTCCTGAAGACATTAATCTGTTGAAACCGGTAGAGAGAAATAAAAATAATAGCGCAATTAACGACTGAATTTTATTCCGAAATATATACTATACTTGGTGGGGAAAATAACAGCTATCAATAAAATAATAAATTAATATCTCGAAATTATTAAATCTTTTGCAGTGATTAAAACAGATTAAAAATATCATAGTTCCCTAGTTTGTCGCAGCTACCAAATATACAAAAAAGTTCCAATTATGTTTCAAAGCATTCGTTTCGTTATGACAATCATAAAACGAATAAATTTCTGCACTGTAACCAAATCAAAATATAAAATTAACGGAACAAAGAAGGAAAATATTGCACAAGATGTTTCCGTAGAAGAGTGGTGGTTGAACAGTTTAGTGAGAGATGAGGTCAAATAGATTTTAATGATTTCATCGCCAGAGAGAGAATAATATAGGGACAAATAGATGCAACGTTTTTCGCTAACAGTAAGAGTATCAAGACGTTACTGTAACACCAATCCCTTTTTCCAGTTTTTCAATAATTTTCAAATGAGGCTGATTGAACAGGTATTAAGACAGAATTTTCCTACCAATCGACAACGATAAACTTAAACCACAAAAAGATCTGTTGTGTGCAAATTTGGCTTATTGTAGACCTAAGAGGTTCGCAGAGTTCTTTGTGAGACAGACCAGTAAGCATAAATATTTCCAGGCTTTGAGATTTCTATTTAGACGATTAACAAGACGTATGTTTGAGTCGTTGAACAGTTATTCTCTGGTAATTTCACAAAATTTGAAAGCCGATAATTTCACAGCTCTAAAGATATGTTAATTACTATATCATCATATCTTTAATTGATAAATTTTCAAAACATATGAACCACTTTTTATTTAAAAACTAAGACGGAATCACCTGTTTTGTGCCACCTTTCTCTCCAATGTATTGGTTATTCCCTCAGTCTCTGTAAACGAGCGACTTCATTAGGCACAATCACCTAATAGTTAGGTGCATCGGCTTTCATTGCAACAGACTAGGACATCGCGAGTTAAGAAAGGTCTCGGGACCATTAAGGCCGGGTGTTTGACATTTCTGCAAGCACTTAAGGGACTGCAGTAATAGTAAATAAAAAGAAATGTAGGGAAAAACTGTGGCTTCAGTTACGAAACACTACAGTGATTTTTTCGTTGAATATATGCCTTCAGATGCAACTATGTCTGAATCATGAGTTTGTCGTTTTCCACCGACTACAGCATTCATCAAAAAAAGTTTCACTTGCTGTATACATTGACGGAAAAAGAATTGTAGACAAAGATCGATTACGAATTTTGGACACAGTTATAAAAAGTATCAGCGCCACTTTTATGGGCGCGTAAAGGGGTGTGTTTGCATGGAATAGATGAACGAAGCTGCGGCGTACACAAATTGCCACAGATAGAATGAAGCGAGTGGAGCAAGCACGTCCATCGTACAGAAGAATGGGACTTGCGCTCTGTGCTTCACACGTAACTCTGAAGATAATGGTAGATGGTGCCCGAATGTACCAAGAGAGGCTCAATCATTCAACAAAGAAGTACACTGTTTGTGAAAATTATAAACTTAAAAATACATGGCACTGAAATCTACCTACCATAAGTTAGGTAAGAATAATTAGTAAATTTTGAGTGCAGCATATGTAACATAAATATGGAGAAGACACCACAGAATTAAAGTTCACAATCGCTTAACTTTAAATCTTATTTCATTTTGAGACACGACCAGTTTCGAACAAATGACCATTTTCAGGAAGCAGACACTTTTGCGATTCGGTCTGCTGCTAAATTGGGTCAGTGTTACACTTCATTAGCTGTTGAATGAATTACCAAGTGATCAGAAGTCAGTGACCTCAGACAATGAGGGTGTAATGGTGGTACCGCAAAATATGGCATGTTATTGATGTGCCTGTACTCAGTGCCAGAAATATCTTCAGCGAAATTAATGCATAAAATGGAATGCGCTTAAAAGAATTTACAGTTGCTGTCAGTGCAACATTTGCCAGGGCATCAATGTGTGCGTCTCCACAAAGACTAAATGAAGCACTATACATCGACTGCTCCGCTAGATAAACAGATAAAAGTAATTGCAGATACGTCTGACAAGGGAACATCAAGAAAAGATGCATTATATAGAGAGGCAACTACATCTACCAAATGGATGGGCAAGACATGTAACATTAGCCTCTGCATGAGCAGTAAAAAATGTTTTGAAGTGTACAAAAAATTGGACTATCCCCGTTTTATCTGTAATTCAACGTTTGATTGTGCCTATGTTAAGCAAATAATGCTGACAAAGATTTTAGTCCTGGTAAATAAAGTATTAAACTAAGAAATATCTTTGGACATTACGCTTACATTCTGTCTATTCGTCACATCGCGATGATCCTGAACATTTGCACAGTTCATTTAGGCTATTCATACACACTGTTGTCTAACTGCAATGTTTAAACAATTCCACGCGTAATTACTGCCGAAAATATGTGGGCTGCTTGTAGTCATGTACACATCAGATGTATGTAGCGAATGTTTATTCCACTATCGCTGCATCTTATATAGATATATCCCCTACACCGAAGAGATGGCATGGTCGCAGCTCCGCTCATAGCACTCAACTTGACTACAGAGATGATCACTACAAATGATTAATATGCTTCTTGGCTGTTAGCAATGAGTATTCAAACGTATTTTATCCATAAGGCTTTTTATTCATCACGAGGAATTTCCTTGTGGAATGTGTACCACTTGTGCGTATTCAGTGGCACTGAATAATAATGACACAAAACAGGAATAAAACATTGTTAAAATCAGTACTACTTACAATAAGCACGTCTCTCCATGCACGTTCACCCTCACACTGCCTAACCACCACTTGGTGTCGCGCCGTATTAAATTTTTTATTCTCGAAAGGTGGCCAGTCAGAGGCCAGAAAATGGAATGCTTCTTCGGACGAGCGTGCTCTGGAAAGAAAAACTGGGGACTAGAACCGTATTTTTCAGTCGCTTCATATCTTTGAACACAAACGAGTGCGCGATTACAGCGCAATAGGTGTAAAACTGAGGATACTGTGGAAATATAAATATTGTACGAAAGGTTCTAGACCTGTACCGTATTTATAGATCAAAATGTGGGTAACATTGTGGTAATTTAAGATGCAAGGTATATTGTTTACAGATACTTCACATCATCATAGATGGTATTGTGTACATTATTCATACTTCCTTAATCTCATTCTTGGATACTCCATGGCACCGTGCTGGATGGTCTGTGGCACTCTGTCAGAGTCGCAACATTGGTTTTCAGCTTGCTCCCAATTGAGAAACAAGAATTTTCACCTCCAAAGATTTGTCCTAATTTTATATGAAGAGGTCCTTTTCTTTGGGGGGGGGGGGGGGGGGAGGGGGGAATTAAAACCAGGCAGAGCCTTCCATGGATTGTTAACACTGACGTTCTGCTATTCGTCCGGTAACTATTTCGTCATGAATTACGTCGGCAGAACTTGAGGATACTGTATTTAACAACTGTTGGCATAAGCCAATGTCTACTTTAGACTGACACAGGTGCAGTGGTACTCATGAGTAGTTGATGTCCTCGAAACTGAACTAAGTGGTTAGGGTTCGAAGAGGTCCATTCGTCAATTCCAGGTCTGCTCAATGTTGTAATTTGGTTTGATGAGTTTCTGATCAAGCTTCAGTGATGGGTTCATGGATTCCAGTCTCTTTTTTCTGGCGGCTGTAGTGCCCATATGAGGGCAGGTTAGTGTCACAACGACGTTTCTACCATTGTGTTAGCAGAGTTCTTTTTGTCTTCGGCTGAGGAAGGTGGATGCTTGATAACACTGGCAACCATTTCAGAGGTGTCAATTTGGTGGTCCCTGTTACTGTCCTGGGTGTCAACTTTAGCAGTATGTACTCTGTTCATCCACAGAGCACCGTAGTATTGCGCAAATGGGTAGAGCAAAGCAAGGGCTGGTGCAACAACGTTACACTTCCCGTATAGTGCATTATTTGACTGAATGTCTCCCAATAGATCAACATCATGTTACAGATTTGGCAAGTCTTAGAATAGTGCCAGTTACCCTAAAATATTACAGTGTGGCGTGTGTTTTGTTTTAGAGAACAACTGCCCCAACATAGTGGCGCGGCGAGGCTGGGGAGCACGTCCGGCGAAGCAAGTGGAGTACATCATCAAGCCAGTGCAGTACGTCGTCATCCAGCACACCGTCTCGCCCATCTGCACCTCCATGAACGCCTGCGCCGAGCGCGTGCGCAGCATCCAGGCGCAGCACATGACCAACCTCAAGTTCGAGGACATCGGCTACTCGTCAGTACCATTGCAGCTATGCCGTTCTAAAGTAGACAGACTTCCGCCAACATTTGCTAAGCGTGATATCTTCATCTACATCTACATTCATACTCCGCAAGCCACCTGAGGGTACCTTGAGCACCTCTATCTGTTCTCCAGTCTCGTATTGTTCGTGGAAAGAAGGATTGTCGGTATGCTTCTGTGTGGGCTCTAATCTCTCTGATTTTATCCCCATGGTCTCTTCGCGAGATATACGTAGGAGGGAGGAATGTACTGCTTGACTCCTCGGTGAAGGTATGTTCTCGAAACTTCAACAAAAGCCGGTACCGAGCTACTGAGCGTCTGTCTGCAGAGTCTTCCACTTTCATCTCCGTAACGCTTTCGCGATTACTAAATGATCCTGTAACGAAGCGCGCTGCTCTCCGTTGGATCTTCTCTACCTCTTCTATCAACCCTATCTGGTACGGATCCCACACTGCTGACCAGTATTCATGCAGTGGGCGGACAAGCGCACTGTAACCTTTGTTTTCGGATTGCATTTCCTTAGGATTCTTCCAATGAATCTGTCTGGCATCTGCTTTACCAAAGATTAACTTTATATGATCATTCCATTTTAAATCACTCCTAATGCGTACTCCCAGATAATTTATGGAATTAACTACTTCCAGTTGCTGACCTGCTATTTTGTAGCTAAATGATAAGGGATCTATCTTTCTATGTATTCGCAGCACATTACACTTTTCTACATTAAGATTCAGTTGCCATTCCCTGCACCATGCGTCAATTCGCCGCAGATCCTCGTGCATTTTAGTACAATTTTCCATTTTTACAACCTCTCCATATACCACAGCATCATCCGCAAAAAGCCTCAGTGATCTTCCGATGTCATCCTCAAGGTTATTTATGTATATTGTGAATAGCAACGGTCCTACGACACTCC
The DNA here is from genome assembly GCF_023897955.1 of Schistocerca gregaria. Taxonomy (NCBI): domain Eukaryota; kingdom Metazoa; phylum Arthropoda; class Insecta; order Orthoptera; family Acrididae; genus Schistocerca; species Schistocerca gregaria. Next base: position 300,602,659 of record NC_064920.1, on the reverse strand, counting down.
CCTGCGGCACACCTGAAATCACTCTTATTTCTGTTATCTAGGAACTCTTCAATCCCATCACATAATTCCTCTGATAGTCCATATGCTCTTACTTTGTTAATTAAACGACTGTGGGGAACTGTATCGAGCGCCTTGCGGAAGTCAAGAAACACGGCATCTACCTGGGAACCCGTGTCTATGGCCCTCTGAGTCTCGTGGACGAATAGCGCGAGCTGGGTTTCACACGACCGTCTTTTACGAAACCCATGCTGATTCCTACAGAGTAGATTTCTAGTCTCCAGAAAAGTCATTATACTCGAACATAATACGTGTTCCAAAATTCTGCAATTGATCGACGTTAGAGATATAGGTCTATAGTTCTGCACATCTGTTCGACGTCCCTTCTTGAAAACGGGGCTGACCTGCACTCTTTTCCAATCCTTTGGAACGCTACGCTCTTCTAGAGACCTGCGGTACACCTCTGCAAGAAGGGGGCAAGTTCCTTCGCGTACTCTGTGTAAAATCGAACTGCTATCCCATCAGGTCCAGCGCCCTTTCCTCTTTTGAGCGATTTTAATTGTTTCTCTATCCCTCTCTCGTCTATTTCGATATCTACCATTTTGTCGTCTGTGCGACAATCTAGAGAAGGAACTACAATGCACTCTTCCTCTGTGAAACAGCTTTGGAAAAAGACAAATCTAGTATTTCGACCTTTAGTCTGTCATCCGCTGTTTAAGTACCATTTTGGTCACAGTGTCCGGACATTTTGTTTTGATCCACCTACCGCTTTGACATAAGACCAAAATTTCTTAGGATTTTGTGCCAAGTCAGTACATGTAACTTTACTTTCGAATTCATTGAACGCCTCTCGCATAGCCCTCCTCACACTTCATTGCGCTTCGCGTAATTTTTGTTTGTCTGCAAGGCTTTGGCTATGTTAATGTTTGCTGTGAAGTTCCCTTCGCTTCCGCAGCAGTTTTCTAACTCGGTTGTTGTACCACGGTGGCTCTTTTCCATCTCTTACGATCTTGCTTAGCACATACTCATCTAACGCATATTGTACGATGGTTTTGAACTTTGTCCACTGATCCTCAACACTATCTGTACCTGAGATAAATTTTTTGCGTTGAGCCATCAGGTACTCTGTAATCTGCTTTTTGTCACTTTTGCTAAACAGAAAAATTTTCCTACCTTTCTTAATATCTCTATTTACGGATGAAATAAACGATGCAGTAACCGCGTTATGATCGCTGATTCCCTGTTCTACGTTAACTGTTTCAAATAGTTCGGGTTTGTTTGTCATCAGGAGGTCTAATATATATATTCAACTCCTTCAGCCATAATTCATGGCGAAATGGTATCAAACGACCGCAATTTTTCAGCAAGCGACCACATTGCCATCATCAAGTGTAGAGAACAACCTTCAGTTCTCTCCTGCCTATACACCAGTAAAGTCACTTGGCGATGGGAAATGCTGCTAGTTTGTTTCATCGTACCTTACGCTACGGCCCATTGGTGCGTGGCTCCTGGGCAGTCACTTTGTCAGCGCACCTCACCATGCCAACGAGGTCTCTTTTCGAAATAATGTGGCCGGTGGGCGCTGACTTCGCGCTGTTCCCCTATGAAATATTTCGTCTGTATGACAAGCTTTCTAGCGGATTTGATAGACAGCTCTACAGATGTGCTCCAGCTGGGCACCTATTTATGCATAAAATGAATAAAATGTTTTCCGCTTTATTTGAGCGGCAATGGATACAAATTAGGTACAGTCTAATAATTTCAAGCATGACGACAGCTTCAGGCTGACTACGGTTACAAAAAGAATGAACACTGTGATACACTGCAAATCAGTGAATAAAATTAAAGTCCATCGTACTGCCATTAGAAAGTCAGCTGCTATCAAACGCCGAACACAGACCAACCTCGCAGCATAGTTCATTAACAAGAGGGCTGTAAATGCGCATGTTGTCAGCATGTAGACTGACAAAAGAACCTTGAAACTTCATTTAAATGATTGTGTGTCTGTACTTACATTGCTGAATGACTGTGAAGAAACTTCTACGTTATTTGGTTCTGAAGCTGCTAAGTAAAACTGAACGAGCGTACTGAGCGTACTTTTGCTTGACTTATTCTTATCATGTCAACACTGACCTACAATAGCCTAGCGCAACGCAATCTGACTGCTCAAAAAATAAATAAATAAATAAAAAACTATATTCTAACTACTAAAGTCACTAACTTCTAATAGGCATATGGTTAGCAAAGGAAAGATTTTGTTGCAAACCAAATAATGTATTTTTTTACCTTACTGATGTCACATCCAGTTGAAACACGAATATGAATCGCCATTGACATCCAGTACAAACTTATATAATCATGAATAATAGACAATCTCCAAGTCAGATACTTCCAGATTGTTAGCTTACATTAACACTTCAGACCTCTACCCTTCAGGAATATAACCTCTCACATCTGACATCCATCACCGCTGGCTGTTCACCTCGAACTGCCCAACAGTACTTCCATCACTGCTGGCGACTAACTTCCAACTGCCCAACACTACTGGCCATAAACTTCCAACAGAGTCCAACCAGCCACAGAGTCTCTTACAAAGAAAGAGTAGTCAGAGATCCAAGGCAAAGCGCTACACAGCGCTGCCAACACAGAAGCAACCCACTTACAACCTTACGGTCTCGGAAATTCAGTTCAGGATGAGACTTCGCAGGTTTGTAATATACCTCAAGGGAGTTCTCATGAAAGCTGTAAAACTCACTAGCCATTATATTCCGAGGAAAAGACCTCTAAAGTTTTACGTGGAGCTCATATGCCAGTCAATATATAGGCTATGACAGTACAGCAAAATCGCTCTCTCTAGCGACTCGCTTGCTAGAGGTTAGATCTTGCTGTCGGGTAACATTTTGTTATTCTTAATTGTTTTTAAAATTAAAACTTTTAAATAAATTTAATGACCTAAAACATTATTTTCTAAAACTGGGAAGCTAACAACAGGACCGACTACCGACGTTCTCAACGGTTGCTTAGTTCTACGCAGGAAAAGAAATGAAACATGTTTTAGGTGACACAGTCTTAGTCGCAAAAGTCTGGAGGCGTACGCTCCAAAGCTCCAAGAAGACTGAGAAAGATGATTTTCTGGTGCATATCCATCAAAAAATGATCAAGAAGAAAAAGAACTTGATTTTACAAACTACCTTAAGCCTTTATGGAGCACTGACGGCGAATGGAATGTAAAGAGCACAAAACGAGACTTACATCCTCCGCCATGCACCACGCGGTAACTCGAACAGTGCTGGTGTTGACGTAACTGTTCGTGCAACTCTGACGACGCCGACAAAAAGCAATCAATCAACTTCGTGCATCCATTCGACCAGTAGTGGTTATAGACAGACACTATCTGGTCAGAGGGCTCCAGATATGTGTTAGTGGACATTCATGCGCGATATATCCAACCTTCGCCTTTATGATGGCTTGAATTCTTCTGAAGATACTTTCAATGAGGTGTCGGAATGTCCGTGGAGGAATGGCAGCCCATTCTTCCTGAAGAGCAGAAGCCAGAGAGGGTATCTATGTTTGGTGGGTCGGGAATAAAGTCGACGTTTGGACTCATTCCAGAGCTGTTCAGCTCCGGACTCTGGGCAAGCCAGTCCATTTCAGGGAAGTTACAGTCCACAAAGCATTGCCTGCTGCTTTAACAGAGTGCATTGACATGCTGATGTGACCAATCGTCGTCTCCGAACTGTTCCTCTACTGTATGCAGCACACAATGCTGTAAAATGTGTTCAAACCTTTCTACGTGTGGCGTTTCCTTAAGCGAAGTAAGAATACTACATCCTCTCCACGAGAAACACCACCTCTGTAGCTCACTGATAACACTAAAAGTGATGGCAGGTAACATTCTCCAGGCTTTAGCCGAACTGAAACGCTTCCATCAGATGGCCACAGGCCTGAGTCATCACTTCTAATCAATCGCTTCCAGTCTTCCACTGTCCAGTACGCGGCGCTCATTACACCACCTGAAATGACGCTTTAGCATTGTCTACAGGAATGGCTTATGACGAGCTCCTCGACCATTGTAGCTCATTTTTTAAAACTCCCTACGCACAGCAATTGTGCTGGATTGGATTGGCAGTGGCGCTTTGGAACACAAGAGGGCTTCCTTCAGCTGATTTCATGCGATTTTCTTATAACCACATTTCGCCGCAATGCTCGAAGTCCCTGTCCATAAACACATGAGATCCGCTTGGGCTTGATACAGGTAAGCTTGTCCTTCACGTTTCCACTTCACAATTCCATCACCAGCAGTCGACTTGCGCAGCTTTAGTTGATCCATAATGTCCCAGATAGGTATGGTACTCGGGTAGTATCCAATCAGTAGTTCACGTTAGAGGTCAATTGACACTCCTAATAGGCCGATTATGCAGATACATATGAGAAAAAGTACCACCACAGCTGTGTCTTGAGAATGTATTTGTCTCAAAACGACTATTTTCGCGGCACATTAGCGCCATCCTGTGTGTGCTAGTAACAAGGACTCCACAATAAATGCACCAAGGAAATCTAATATTCTTTTGGCTGCGTTGGGGCGTCGCCGAATATAGTCGTGAGACAATAAAACATTCTAATGATACAGCTGTAGTGGTACTTTTTTCATATGTATCAGCTGAAGTCCCTCGTCCATGCGGTAGGATGGATATCCATAGACATTGCTTCTACTGCTTCGCTACTGACAACAAAATACTCCCCGGCTCTTGGGACATTTACTGGTAAATATGGGTGTCTGTATCCATTTGATAAGATATGGTACACTTGCGATTAAATGAAAACAAAAACACTGCAAAATGAGTTGTACAAAAAGTATCTCAAAAAATTAAGTTTAAAAATTCGCTTGTGCATACATCCGAAACAATTACGAAACCAGTTTTTCCCGCTATGATTTCAGCACTTCAATGAAATAGTTCTGGCAAAATTCTGCAGAACCTTGAGGTGCATTTTTTGTTTGGCATAAGGGACAGACAGAAATCATTAATCGACAAATTAGATGTCTTTCTCCGCCAAATACTGTGATCAAAAGCATTCGGACACACCAAAGACATATGTTTTCATATTAGGTGCATTGTGCTGCCACCTACTGCCAGGAACTCCATATCAGTTAACTCAGTCGTCATTAGAAATCGTGAGAGAGCAGAATGGGGCCCTTCGAGGAACTCAAGGACCTCGAACGTGGTCAGCTGTTTAGAAGGCGTGGCGGACCACATCAAACCAGTCATAACACTAACTAAAGACTAAAGTCCTAAAGGCATGAAAGTGGCCTAAATTCATCGCCAGATCAGTGAAGTGGATGGAGAAAACATAAAAAGTGATTATATGGTACGGAAATGGGCGAGAGCACTTAAAAATGGCCTTAGGAGTATGCGTGATGAGGAACGAAGAGGGCGACGTTCATCTACATCTACGCGATTATTCTATTCACAATAAAGTACTTGGAAGAGGATTCAATGAACCACCTTCAAGCTCTCTCTCTACCGTTCCACTCTAGAAAGGCGTGCGTAAAAAACGAGCACTTCCATTTTTCTGTGCGAGCCCTGATTTCTCTTATTTTATCATGATGATCATGTCTCCCTATGTAGGTGGGTGCCAACAGAATGTTTTCGCTATCGGAGGAGAAAAATGGTGTTTGAAATTTCATGAGAAGATCCCGTCGCAACGAAAAACGCCTTTGTTTTAATGATTGCCACTCCAATTTACGTATTGTCTCTGTGGCACTCTCTCTCCTCCTTCGCGATAATACAAAACGAGCTGCCCTTCTTTGTACTATTTCGATGTCATTCGTCAGTCCCACCTGATACGGATCCCACACCACACAGCAGTACTCCAGAAGAGGGCGGACAAACGTAGTGTAAGCAGTCTCTTTAGTTGACCTGTTGCACCTTCTAAGTGTTCTGCCAATGAATCACAGTTTGTGGTCGGTTCTACCCACATCATCTATGTGATCGTTCCAGTTTATGGTATTTGTAATTGTAATCCCTAAGTATTTGGTAGAATTTAGAGCCTTCAGATTTGTGTGATTTATCGCGTAATTTAAATTTAGCACATTTTTTTAGTTATGTTATGTTAACCGGGGACCTAGAAACGAAGGTGAGGCTCCGTCCCCGGCGCAGCCGTAGTGGTCAGCAACCCCACGACGACTATCGCAGTCCACTTCACCCCTCCGCCGCTCCCACACCGAACCCACGATTACAGTGCGGTTCGGCTCCCGGTGGACCGCCGGGGAACGTCTCACACCAGACGAGTGTAACCCCCTATGTTTGCGTGGTAGAGTAATGGTGGTGTACGCGTACGTGGAGAACTTGTTTGCGCAGCAGTCGCCGACATAGTGTAGCTGAGGCAGAATAAGGGGAAACAGCCGAGGCAGATGGAAAGCCGCCTAAAAACCATCCACAGACTGGCCGGTTCACCGGACCTCGACACAAATCCGCCTGGCGGATTCGTGCCCGGGGCCGCCGTTCCTTCCCATCCGGGAAAAAGTGCGTTAGACCGCATCGGGCGAGCTTTCTTTTAGTACTCACGTGAAATACTTCATACTTTTCTTTATTCAGGGTCAATTGCCACTTTTTGCACCATACAGATATCTTGTCTAAATCATTTTTCAATTCATTTTGGTCATCTGATGACTTTACAAGACTGTAAATGACATCATCATCTGCAAACAATCTAAGACGGCTACTGAGATTGTCTCCTATGTCGTTAATATAGATCAGGAACATTAAATGGCCTTGGGGAACGACGGATATTATTTCTGTTTTACTCGATGACGTTTCGTCTATTATTACGAACTGTGACCTTTCTGACAGGAAATCACGAAACCAGTCGTACAACTAAGGAGATATTCCATAGGCACCCAGTTAGGTTAGAAGACGCTTCTGAGGAAAGGTGTCGAAAGACTTCTGGAAATCTAAAAATATGGCATCAATTGGAAATCCCCTGTGGATAGCACTCATTACTTTGAGTATAAAGAGCTAGTTGTGTTTCATAAGAACTATATTTTCTGAATCCGTGCTGACTACGCGTCAATAAATCTTTTTCTTCGAGGTACTTCATAATGATCGAATACAGTATACGTTCCAAAACCCTACTGCAAATCGACGTTAGTGATATGGGCCTGTAATTCAACGGGTTACTCCTATTTCCCTTTTTGGGCATTGGTGTGACTTGAGCAATTTTCCATTCTGTAGGAATGGATCTTTCTGTGAGCGAACGGTTGTATATAATTGCTAAATGTGGAACTATTGTATCAGCATACACTGAGAGGAACCTGACTGGTATACAATGGGGCCCGGAAGCCTTGCTTTTATTGTGATTTAAGCTGCTTTGCGACACCGAGGATATCTATTTCTATGTTTCTCATCTTGCCAGTTGTTCTTGGTTGGAATTCAGGAATATTTACTTCGTCTTCTTTGGTAAAGGAGTTTAGGAAAACCGTGCTTTAGTGGCACTGCCATCAGTGACTTCACCGTTGTCATTGCCTGGTGAAGGTATTGATTGTGTCTTGCCACTGGTGTGCTTTATGTATGACCAGAATCTCTTTGGATTTTCTGCCAGATTCCGAGACAGTTTCGTAGTGGAAATTATTAAAGACATCTCGCATTGAAGTACGCGCTATATTTTGAACATCTGCAAAACTTTGCCAGTCTTGGGGATTTTGCATTCTTTTAAATTTGGCATGCTTTTTTCGCTGCTTCTGCAACAGCGATCTGACACGTTTTGTGTATCATGGGGGTCAATAACATAACTTATTAATTTGTGGTATATATCTCTCAGTTGCTGTCGATATTATTTGGCGCAGAACATTGACGAAGGATTCAGAGAGAAGACCCTTTACGACTTCAACGCAATGCGACAAGTTTCCTCAATGTCGGGAAGTGTGCTTTGCGCAACTGTTGCCAAACCAGGCGGCAGATTTCTACGAATGTAGTATTCGAGAACTATAATAAAAATAAATTTCGTGTGGCTCACTGGGCTGGTGCATAAGTTAAGTTTGTTGACTTCTTTCCTCACTGTGTGAGAGTTTTTGTTTGGCGTTTACTGTCAACAAATGAACGATTTTGTTACAAGCATACAAATTCTTATAGGGTTCAAATGCGTGAGAGTGGGTTGACAGTCTTCAATGTTGTTAATTTGCAGCTTAATTTTTAGTATATTGATTTTTCGAGGATTTCACAGTTTGGAGGTCCTTATTTTATATGGAAAAGATGACACGTAGGAACAATACAAATAAAAATAAGTTATAGTCGTAATACAGCTCACAATTTTAACATTATCAAGAATTTGATAGGGAGATCATGATTCACAATAAAACCTAAATGAAGGGAATATCGGGAAATAAGTATTGAGGGGCAGTTAAATAAATCAATGTTTAGAGTGATAAGGCATGAGATTTCAGATTAGAATTTAGCTTTTTTATGGGTGCGTTTAACATTAATATTTTAACACAGACTTAAGGGGAGGTTTACTATCTTTTGGTTCAACAAATCGATTTTTAAAATTGCATTTTTGGATCCATAAAAGTGTTTAGAATCCACCCCTAAAACGGTTTTTCCGAACACGGAACGGAAAGCTGTGGAGATTGCGATTTTCCGGGCAGTGAACAGCTTCAACGAAGGGTATTCAGCAATTATGAAGACCATGGCAACGATGGACGTCACCCTGGGACTCTATTCGACGCAGTTCGCCAAGCATTCGGACGACCGCCGGATTCAACGGCCGTACCAGTAGGTTTGGAGCAGCGCAGGATGGCCCAGACCGAGCAGAACGCCCTCTATGAGGGACTATTTTATGGACTCGGAATAGCAGATTGAACGTACGTTGCATAATATTGCATTTATACGTAGTCAAAACTTCAAATGCGTTTTTCTCGAAATGGCTTTTTTTTAATCGCGCGGTATGGCAACTTCAAATCTACTGAACCGATTGGCATGATTATTTCTTTCCGACGAAGCTAACTAAATTGTCTAGGAATTGTACCATTTTTCTTCCGATCCATCAACTATAAATATTTTTACTTGGCCGACGAAGTCGAAAAATCAAAGGAAAAACCCTATTTTTTCCAGATGGCCGCTATTTTTTCCTATGGTCCAAATAACTTAAGCGAGGTACAACTCCTAAAGAATCTTGTATACTTCGCTAACGTCAACTCAATTTTGATTTTAGACGAGCCGGTTGACCTGCGACATACCGCGCCTAGATGTCTACATCGAATTTTTGTTTCGTTCCGACAGCACTTCCGCCTTTGCTCTTCGACATTTCTGGTCGAAAAAATTCCAGTTTGTCGAGGAAATATTAATAAACATTTTTACCGACTTTTCCATTGATATCTATAACACATCCCGAGAAAAAAAAATCTCAAAGAACATGCTTTTGTCGGGCAAAAGATAGTAAACCTCCCCTTAATTTAAGCACGTGACCTCGACCTCTTGGTTTCGTCATGGTTTCGTCACACGCTTCACCGCTAGACCACCAGACACGACTATTCAAAAGCTGCTTGTAAGATGCCGTATGTGCTTAATATTGACGGGAATTATGTATAAAAGTAGGTTAAAGTACAGGCTTTCACCTAAAAATAAAATTGCTTAGAAAAGTCTACTTGTTACATTTTCTACTTGTTATATTTTTATCTGGTCTCTGACAGGGAACAGAGCGTAAAAATGATAATACTTCAGATTAACATTATTGTCTGAAATCTTAAATTTCGTTGTTGATCAACCGCGTCGCTTACACAGTCATTGTTGCTATTATTTTTACACTCTGTTGAGTTTACTGAAACAGGGTTTCAGTGGCCGATATACTAAAATATGTAGTGAAATATTCTGTTTCATTATACTTTAGGTTATTATCAGGTGATGGTACCTACATAACTTTCTCATGTTGAATTAAGAGCTTAGTCTTTTAAAAATATTACTCTTTTAAAAATATTTCGGCGAACTATTTAGAAACGAGATATTTCATTTCCGACGTTTTGTATGGGTCGCTGTATAAATAGTTCTTTCAATACACAGGGTGCTCCTGGACAACTGGTGAATAGTCAGCGAAATGACGGGAACGATCATTCGAAACAAAAGTCTAGTAATCATCTACTCTAAAATGCATACGTTAAGAGCTATGAGCATTTCTTCAGCAGAAGAAAAATATTTGACAGTGCTCAAAGCTCTTAAGGTATACACTTTTGAGCCCATGTTTACTAGACTCTCTTGCTTCAAGTGATCGTTCGTGTCATATCCCTGAACGTGACAATTTCTCATGGACACCCTGTATGTGAAGTGTAATGCTTCATAAATAACTCAGGACATAGATAAAAATCAATTATTACTTTTTAACTTTGGAAATCACTTCAGCATAATTTGATAAGCACTAAAGAATATAATGAAATGCAACATAGTGACTTTCAGTTGTTTGGGGGAGAAGACCAGACAGCGAGGTCATCGGTCTCATCGGATTAGGAAATGACGGGGAAGGAAGTCGGCCGTGCCCCTTCAAAGAAACCATCCCGGCATTTGCCTGGAGCGATTTAGGGAAATCACGGAAAATTTAAATCAAGATGGCCGAACGCGGGTTTGAACCGACGTCCTCCCGAATGCGAGTCGATTGTGCTACCCACAGCGCCACCTCGCTCGGTGACTTTCAGTACTAGCATATATACAGTAGTAGTTGAGTCTACTGCGGCCAGAATAATAACTAATTACTGTATCGGCTATTTCTTATTAACAATGGCACAATAGATTTTGTGTAGCCTTGTGCTGCTCCTAGGGGTGGACACTCATTGACCCGATGACATTTGAATCTGGCGTCATGAATTTTCCTTGCTGCCCAAAGAACAGCCGTCAACGTCGCTTGACCTGAGAGACGTTCGCGCGGCGAAAGAAAACGCTAAAACTCTCGAAGACTTTGTAATTTGAATTAAAACGATTATTACGATGAAAAATGCTTAATATAAAATGTATCATACGTCGTACAAAAGTAAGTATATATTGTGTAGGTGGACAATTCTTCAGTGGTAGTCCACAAAAATGTCACTACGCCTTGTACGGAAGTGAAACGCCGAAGCATTTGAAAGGTGGTGCTACGGAAGAGTGTCGAAGAGTGTCGAGGAGTAGATGGGTAGATCGATTAAGCAATGGGCAGATACTGAACCGAAGTGGGGAGAAAGAAATTTATGGCTCGATCAGACTAAAAGGAGGAGTCAGTCGATAGAACACACATCCTGCAGCATCAGTTAATAGTCAATTTGATAATGGAAGGAAGTGTAGGAGAAGGGGATTAAAACTGCAGGAGACAAAGGTTCAACTACAGTAAGCAGATTAAAATAGAAGTAGGTTGTAGCAGTTATGTACAACTAATGAGGTTTGTAAAGGATACACTAGCATGGAGGGCTGCAACAAGTCAGTCATTGGCCTGAAGACAACAATATGACAGTTTGTGAAAACTGAAATGGGTGACATTGAATCAATAAAACAAAATAATTACCAGGCGGCCACCAACTAACATTCTAAGGTTCAGTGCGCTTAAGAAACACACTAGACTTACATCTGTGTGGTTCTAGTACGACAGATACCGCGCGGGTAACTGTAAATAAGCGGTTCTCGTCGTGTGCCGTACGCATTCACGTAAGTGAACGCCCACAGCGTTGCGTCTGTAGATGCGGGAACTCCCGGTGCGGCAGCTGCCTTGACGGCACAAACATCCGGCTCCATTCAGCCTCCTGCAGCTCACTGGCCTAGCCACTTCTTACTCTTCGTGTAAAAAGTATTTGTCTCTTTATCTGAGTCGCTTCTGTTGTGCTCTATAAATCTGTTTCTTCTACACCATCCATTAATCTGGCTTTCTCTACCCTGTGTAATACTTTTAAAGATTCCTCGATGCTGCTGGTATTGTGACTAGTTTCGTAGATATGCACTAAATGAGAATTTACGGTTCTCGTTTGTTTGTGCGCTCTCTGAACCTGGAGGAGGGACATCTACCTGTTTGTCCTACTTTGAAAGTTTCACATTATCCGTATTTGATTTTGTAGATTCCTGATAGTGCAAATGGTTTTGTTTTGTGACTGGTGTGTCTATTGTCCCTACTTTTGTTAGTGTGGAACCGGATTCGTACATTATTTTTACGAAAATTATAGTTTGTTCAGTCTGATACGGCACCATAATAAAGTGAAGCAATGTATTTCGTTTTTCTGGGTCTGCTCCTCCTGTTAATGTTATTTCTTTATCTCTATTGTCGTTTTTTCTCGGTAATTTAGTGTACATTTTGTCTACCATTTTATTACTAGCCATTATTTGTTGCTACATGTTTTAGTGTACATAACTCTTTAGTAATTTTGTTGTGTTCTTATGGGTATTAATGCGTCTGAATGACACGAACTGTTGTGGATTATGCTGTCATTAAAGTTTATAAGTTGCTTTAGCTGATAATGAATATTGCAAAGAAAATTGAAACTTAACTCTAATTTTCTCTTGGCAATGTTTTTTATCTGTACAGGAAAACAAAATAAATTTATCAATGTACATACATCTTTCTACTGATAGTGAGCTTCTTTCAGCTCCAGTTGGGGATACTGTTCACATGGAGCAGACTTGTATAAAAATAAAATGTTGTCTAAATATTGCCAGTTCACAACAAAATATAAAACAAGTATTGTTGTGGAATCTTAACTCTATGTGCAGTGTTATAAGTACCTCTGGCGTTCTAGAAGATGACTGCTTGAAAACTAAGACTAAAAAAAACTAAAAAGAAAGTAGACACACATCAATGGCTGCGGCGTACATATAGCTTTATAATTCGCATTAGAGCTTTCAGTGTCGACGCCTCTTGACAGTACAGGAGGAAGAACATGTGTGTGCAAATTTGCACTTAGGGAAATATGATGATTGGCATGTCTACTGTGAGGTTTTGTTTGAGCTGTTTAGCATACCGCCTAAGAAGTTCTAAGCCTGATCCCCGGCAACCTACATGGAAAGAAAGGTGCCCATAAGATAACTCAAATTTTTAGAGAAACAATGTCACGCAACGGATAAAGTCTGTCTAAATGAATGGCCCAGTTAAGCATGAACATATGGCTATCATACATGAGATACATTAATGAAGTGGCTCATCTAACTACCAATGAAACTAGCAGTTCCTATAACAATTTGATTTATTATCATAAGACACCAAAAAAAGTTCTTTACCCACCGGATCGAGCAAATAATCATTCAGTAAATGGACAATGTTGTAATCATGTACTATAGACTTCGCACAGGTGGATAGGTACATGAAAGCGTAAGGATGTGATCAATGACCCCAAAAATGATTAGTGATGTGAAGAAAAAAACCTGGAAAAAGTACGAACAGCAATAGATTCACCAAGGTGCGAATGTTAAAGCTGTGCAGTTACGCTGACGTAAATAGCTTCGCATCTCCCTTGGCTTGGTGATTGTTTCGCTGGCTCACGGTTAGCGCTCGTAGAAGGAAGGAGTGTTGAAGACGACTGCAGTGTCGATTGTAAATTCTGAGCTGATCTCGATGTCTTTACTCTGCTCTAAGTCTGAGACATTGCTCTCTATGGATGCCTTTAATGCAACATTCATAAATTGCTCGGAGCAAGTGGCTTCTTTAGAGTCCCTACAGCTAATGTGTTGTGACTTAACTGGACTGAAATACAGCTGGTCCTGCTAGCGTAGAACTCTCGCCGGCCAGCGTAGAACTCTCGCCGGCCAACTGCACCAGACCTTGCGAAATGAGACCAACAATGATTTTATAAACAAGCTTAATAAATTCCTACTCTTGGATTTGTCATGGTTAACCAATAATGGTGTGATACAGGAAAGAATATAAAAACTTTCCCACCATATCACAGGTTTCCAAGCCAAAACCTTTTCACGCAGACACGCACAGGAAAATGTGCCTTCCGCCGAAATAATTACTGTAGGCCAGCTGGAGTCCTTCTAACTGGAATTTAAACGGACATTCATTCATGGAAATACTGTGAACAATAGGGTGGTTTCCTGGCTCTGAGATTTTTATCTTATCAAAAAGGATCCCTTCAGCGTCTCAAGAAATGCAGTTTTATGGAAGCTTCTTCCTACACCTGCTGTGCAGAGATGGGACATCGTGACTTTCCCGTTCTTTACCTGCTCGGTGTTTCTTTCAGTGCTGAATATATTTGACACCTTGGTCCTTCTACGTTAACGTTTCTACCTTGAGCCAGCTGACGAAAGCACCCAACACTAAGTCCCCTTCACCATGATAAAAAGAAAGGAGAAACTGAGTGATAAGCTGTGCATTCATTGGCAGTAGTGAATAATGTTTGCAGTTCTTAACCCACGATAAAGGCTCGATTACAACGACTATTGGTTTGTGCATATTAAATTATAAAATAGGTTGACAGTTTGGACATAAACTGCCACGAAACACTATCTGCAGCACGAACAAATTCTATGCGAAAATACAGAGCGGATGATTCGTCTAAATGTTGTGACACTGTAAGACGTGTATATTTCTGTTGTCAAACCACAATTTATGAGAGATGTTTATATTTTATTAATAGGATTAAGTAGAAATAATTAATATTTGTTATGTTGAAAATAATTGCGATAGCAGGGAATGCCTGCACCAAAGTACTGTCGGCAAGAGAGACCGCAAATAGATATAATTTTAAAAAGGGCGGGAAAGTCCGCGCATTGATACATTTTGTAATGGTAGCAGGGATTGTCTGCACCAGAAAGCATTGTTGGCAGGAGTGACCGCACTTTAGCGTTCGTAGGAAGTCTGTAGTAAGCGAGAAGTGAAGCGTGTCGGTAGCAGGTCTGAAGCGAGAGGTTGAGAGGAGCAGTGTGCCTGCCAGCCACTAGCTATGACTTACAAGAGATTATAAACGGATGTACAGAGACATCGGCTAACTATTATCATAAGAGGAACTAATATTATTGAATTATTTTCTTTGCGAAACTCAAGGCTACTGAAGGTATGTTTGCGCAATGGTAGTTTTAAGATTATTGTAAAAAGTCCCATTTGAACGTTTGTAAAATCATTTCATTACCAGCAGTAAATATTTGAAGAAACTTTTTCAGAATATAATTAATTTTTGCCAGCAATGTTGGATTACTGATTATAATCCATCCTAAAAACATCAACGTAAAACCTTGCAAAAATTTTATTGTTGTTAAGAAAAAGTGAAACTATGAATTACGTAACTTCAGTCAAATTAATTAAAGCGTAATGTCAGCTTCGGTAATAAATACAGCCACTTATTATGACAGCCCAACAGCAGTTAATAGAGTATAGTAAACCAGAGGAAGTATATTCATGTCGCAGTTCGATGTAGCAGTCAGATGACGATTCAGTAACAGTAAAAAAGGTAAGGAACAGTTTTGGGTGATTACAGATAACGACTGAGGGCCACGACGACACATTCTATGTTTCGTAGAAATAATCAGAATATCACTGTTAATAAGCAGAAATTAAGTTTGTATGCGAAGACTGAGAAAGAGGATGAATTTCAAAGGGAAGATTTCATTTGTTGTTACTAAGCAAGAGATAGAAATGCTAAGGAAAGGGGTTTCATAGGTTATTGTAGAAGGGGAGGTTGTGTAACAAGAGGGACATATAGAGGAGATGGAAAGGTTTCAACACACCTGTCCACTAGCGTAGCTGTGCCACAGTGCATATTACGCATCGAAACTTGGAGAGACGCTGTAGCCACTGGTGCATGTCATTTCTCTGTGCGTCTTACAGTTTTTATGCAGTTGTCTTCTGAAATTCTGGAGGTGGTCGCGAATAACCCTGTATTTAGTTTTTAATATGCATTACAGCTTTTGCCTCTGTTTGTACAACAGCAGATGTGACATTAAGCATTAACTTGGCTCGCCGGCCAGTTGGCGCCAGGTACTGAGAGGTACTGCCGTGTTGCAGGTTCCTGGTGGGAGGCGACGGCAACGTGTACGAGGGGCGAGGCTGGCACAAGCAGGGCGCCCACACGCGCGGCTACAACAAGAACTCCATCGGCATCGCCCTCATCGGCGACTTCACAGGTGAGCCGGCGCCTCCAGCTGCACCCTCCACTGCATTGGTGCCATATGTTCACACGAGGGAACGAACCTCTCCTATGACCTCTGACGTGTAGAACACGGCAAGTGCCATAACTCACCTCCCCAGAAACTCCGCTCTGTGGAAGAGGAATCAATAAACGAACATGTATCTCGGCTTGTTGGTAGGTACTCAACTGTTTCTGAAAAAACGACAGTCAAAGTTTTTGAGGCATTTTCGAGGTACTTCATGTGCCCTTTGTCGTGCAATATCGTCAGATTAAGTTGTGGAGAGACATAGATTTTTCTTTAAATTTCACCCATTATTACGTTTATTTTGCTTTAATTTTCCCTTTATTTTTATTTTTGTTTTTCATTTATAAATGGTTCAAATGGTTCTAAGCACTATGGGACTCAACATCTTAGGTCATCAGTCCCCTAGAACTGAGAACTACTTAAACCTAACTAACCTAAGGACGTCACACACATCCATGCCCGAGGCAGGATTCGAACTGTAGCAGTCGCGCGGTTCCGGACTGAAGCGCCTAGAAAGCACAGCCACACCGCCCGGCCTCTCATTTGTACCGGGTCATTATAATTGAACTTTCAAACCGCTGTAGAAACACCACTGGTCAGGATGACTTCAAATTTCAACGGAATATTATTGCAGAAGGGAAGAAACGTGCGGTAGAAGAAAAATATAGTTACAAAATGTAGCAACAGATGGCGCTGTAAACATCATAATTTAATAGTGGTCCACTACAAAGACAAACGAATTAGCCATCGATGCTTTAGGTTACGTTTGACGTTAAACAAACTGTACTACTCAGTGTGCACGCGTGTACAGCTGTCATACTGTTAGTTACGTAAGCCCATCCATCACAGCAAGGTCTCGAGGCCAAAAATTGCATAAAGCATCATTCACATCGGTTTTTAATTGTCCTGAGGCCAAACACCGCATAAAAAGCATCCATCAAAATGAAATCGAATTATTAATTTCCGGTGACTGGCGCAAAACATGTTAAATATGTTGTCCGCAGTTTCCTGCAACAAGTTGAAACCGAGAAACAGCATGTTCCACAATAGATCGAACTGTTTCCGGGGTCACATTCAGAACTTTTTGCACAATGCCTGCCTTCAATGCAGCTAAGTTTGCAATCGGAACACTGAGCACACTTCCAAATAGCCCTACAACCAGAAGTCACACGGATTAAGATCAGGTGATCGGGAGGGCCAGGCTGTAGGGAAATGGCGGCTGATAATTCTAGCAGTTCCGAAATGGCGCTTCAGCAGTTGCTTAACTGGATTTGCAGTGTGCGGAGGTGCGCCATCTTGCATAAAAATGATCCGATACACACAGCCACGCTGTTTGGAGAGCTGATATGGCGTGGTTGCACAAAAGGCATTCATAGCGCTTACCAGTGACGGTAGAAGTAACAGGACCGGAAGCACCAGTCTCTTCGAAAAAATATGGCCCTGTGATAAATGATGCCGTAAATCTGCACCACAGTGACCTTTTCAGGATGAAGTGATACTGGTTATTTTCGAGTGGATATTCCGTTGCTCATATTCGACATATCCTTTTAGATGGAAGTGGGCTTCATCTGTCCACAAAATCTTCCACGGCCAATCATTGTCCACTTCCATGCGAGCAAGAAATACTAAAGCAAGGTCTCTCTTGCTGGCAGGTCAGCAGGAAGCAACTGGTGCACATGGGTAATTTTGAATGAATAGGAAAAAGCAGGATGTTTCGTAGGATTTTCGCATCGCGCTCTCGGGTATGTCCAATGTTAGGGAAATTCTCCGTGCACTACACGTTTGTACACCACCACTGGTCTCCTCCTGCATTGCTGTGGCCACTGCTTCCACTGACGTCGAATCAATTCGTTTCCTCCCTCTAACAGGTTGCACACCAAAAACACCCGTGTTTCTGAATTTCCGAATCATTTTCTCCAGACACTCGGCAGTCATCGGACCAACGCCTTTTATTCAGACCGTTCAGAGTGCGGAACTTCTGCAGAGCGACTTATGCACAATCATCATTCTTGTAATACAGCTTTATACGTAGAGCGCGATCCTGCAATGAGACAGTCACGGCGAAAGGAGGAAAAGCCATGTACCCAGCAAGTTATACCGACTTCAGTGGGTCGTGCCCATGACAGGTGTTTTCATTTAGATATTGATCAAATTTCACACTATTTTTCTTTTTCTGCCATACGGTTTCCCTCTTCTCCGATAATATTTCGTTGCAATTTGACGTCAATCTGACCAGTGGTGTTATTTCCACAGCGTTTTGAAAGTTTAATTATAATCACCCTGTGTAATTGTCCGTGGAAGATTGCTGCACTATTGTTTTCCTGTATATACTGACATAACGGTGCCCTTACTCGTCTACTAATAATGTCAGATGAATAAATTAAAAAAAATTATTTCAAATTATTTTCGGTGAAATTCCTGTAGTGTATCTTGATTCATAATTAATTGCAAGCACCAGTTTTCAGAAAAGTGTTCCGCTATGCATGGTTTGGCGCGAAATGCTCACCAATGTTAAAGATGTTTCTTTCCCTAGTGAGACTCGTGCGAAGAAATGTCACGATGGCAAACTTGCTTTCACGCGATGCTTGTGGTGTTCGGAAAATCTGTGTTTCGAGCGTTTCTATGACCAGTATCATCCACGGAAATGCACCAGATCTCCCTGAAGAATAAACATATGAATAAACTGTAAGAATTAACATAAGAAATCATGCAAGGATCAAATAGCAGAGTAAAGGAATTTCAAAAGATTGTAGCTCCCCCCCCCCCCCCCCAACATACAGATATATTGTACAGTAAATGTCTGACACTTACTGTGAAATGCAGCTGTAATTTTACAATTAATACAACGCTCTTGTATCACCTAGTTTGATAAGAAACATTTATGTAATAACCTTCTACGGACATGGGTACGTAGATGAAAACAATAAAAATAAAATAAAATAAATGAAAATCGGTTTTCCAACACTGGTCACTAAATTAAGAATCCACGATGCTGATCGCTGACCTACCCTTTCGCCCGAAGATATCCCGCTGTATCTGTGGATAAGCCCAGAAACGAATAAGCGTATTTTGGCTCCTCTTCCAATGAATGAACTTCCTGGGCAGTCGGGTGAAGGCACTTGTGTTCTCGTAAATGGGGGCGCAGTACTGTCTGCCCCAAGGAAGCGTAATATGACCGCCAGTGCTTTCATTTCTCGTAAACGATTTGAGACAGAGGATGACCAACACTACAGGATGCTGAGTTTGTGTTGTGTGCAGAAAATTATTCTCGTTGGACGATAGTAACGTATAGCAGAAACACAAAATTTTGATGCAGAGTAAATAATGGCATCTCTTAGAGAGGCACCTAGATGAGAACAGGTACATTATCTGATTAAAAGCAGCCGAACACCTGTTAGTGGACATTAATGTGGAGTGTGTCCACCTTTCACCTTTATGGCGGCTTTAACTCTGCTGGCGACACGTTTAGTGAGTTAGTTGAATGTCTGTGGAGGAATGGTAGTCCATTTTTCCTCAAGAGCCGAAAGCAGCGAAGGTTGGATGCTGTGGTCTAAAGTGAAGTCGACATTCGTACTCATCCCAAAGGTGACCCACTGGGTTCTGGTCGGGACTCTTCCCAAGCCAGTCTATTTAATGAATGTTACATTCCACAAAGCATTGCTTGTTGGTTTATGAACGGGTGCATTGACATGCTGATACGAACAATGATCCTCTTAGAACTGTTCATCTCCTGTATGCAGAACACAATGCTAGAAACTGGTCGTATTTTTACATATTTAGTGTTTCCTTAAGCTCAATAAGGCTCCATAAGCTAAAAACGAAAACACGCCCATACAATAACACTCCAATCTGCAAACATCACTATTGGCGTTATACCGTATGGCAGGTAATTTTCTGAAGGCTTTTGCCAATCTCTAACGCTTCTATCACATTGCCACAAGGTACAGCCTGATTTATCACTGTCAATCGTTTCCAGCGTTGCACTGTCCAGTCTCCCTGGTCTTGATTTAGCTGTGATTGTTCCGTGGCGCTTCCATTTCACAATCGTATCACCAACAGTCAATGTGGGTGCTTTAAAAGGGTTGCAATGCCGCTAATGGAACTTTCAACGGGGTGACATCAAATAACTATTCCACGTTACAATTCTCTGAACTCTCCTCGCCTACCTATTCAGGTCTTTCTGCTTTTGTACTGACAACACTATACTCTCCGCCTCCTCTTATACTGGCGGGTCTGGCGCCCGTGATGTCTAGTGGCCAGTTCTACATTGATAAGATCAGTATTTTAATCCCACACTTTGAGAATAGGTAACTCTCGATCTCTAGCTCCTATGATGTGACAATTTTGTCACCACTGAGTAACATTTGTTAAAGCAGTAATAGAAATTGCATTTATTTATTTGTGATAGTTAAATCGTTAAAACTATTTGTCTACGACAAGTATTTTGACTGTACATTTAGCTTTCGATACTGTTAATTAGGGCATCAGGCGCGTAATGTTACTCATTGTTTCATACGTCTTTCAACATCCATATAAACACTCAGAAGAGAGAAGAGGTCCACGAAAGAAGTACGCTAGTGAGACCGAAATCTTACGTACATATACAAATGATTAAAGCTTCGGAAACACTGAGTGATTTATTCAAGAGAAAGAACTTCATGAACTGAGAAAGTCAATAACGCAGTGGTCCACCTCTGGCCCCTATGCAAACTGTTATTCGGCTTGACATGGACTGATAGAGCAACTGGAGGTCTTCCTGAGTAATAACATGCCAAACCCTGTGCAATTGGCGCGTTAGATCGTTATAATCGACAGATGATTTGAGGCCGTGCCGATAATGCTCTGAACATCTAACAATACCACCACTTGCAAAGTAAGTTAGAAATCGGATTAATAATGTAGCTCACGCAGCGTATGTTCGCTTTATAGGGCAAAAACAAAGTTATTGGCTGTGGCTGGTATCGTCAGAATAGAAATAATGAAGTCACTGTAAAAAAGTCATTAATTTTGGCACTTTTTTGAATGGATTCCCAAGCAGATTTCGTCGAAGTTGTTATGGCTCGTCTTGTTGATTCTAGGGTGACTCCAGTTTGACTGCTAGAAGGTTCAGATCCGTATTTTAGCACCGGAAAATGTCTGACACGCAATGGACTAAGGTTTAAACCTGATTTCAAATTATTTCTCCTGGACTCCTCCTACTCCACTGGCGAATTTGTACGTAATAACCTGGTAATCAGTAGAAAAAGTTTTGTTTTCAAATTCAGTTGCATGAGTAGGAATAAAATGATAATGTTTGTTAATGTGAACACTAATCGTGCATATATACTATGGAAACTGACTCGTTCCATATAATTTCGATAAAAAAGTCGTTCAAATGATCTATGGAATATTTAACTAACTGCGGCACAACTTGACTGAAGTATGGGATCGGTTGGTAGGACACACTCTGAGGCATGTTAAAATCTTCAGTTTGTGAATGGGCGAAGTGTGGGACAGGCTCTAATACAGGAAGCGGGTTCAGCAGAATAGTGTGGGCTGGAAAACTGCATCAAACCAGTTTTCGGACCAGAGACAACAACTTCTGTGGAAAGGACATTACTAGGTATACTTGTTTTAGGAGACGCTCTATATCCTTGAGGATCTTCTCGTAATCTACATGACATCTACATGACTACTCTGCAATTCACATTTAAGTGCTTGGCAGAGGGTTCATCGAACCACAATCATACGAAAAACGTCTATGCTGTAATGACTTCCATCCCAACTCGTGTATCATATCTGCCACACTCTCCCCCCTATAACGTGATAATACAAAACGAGCTGCCCTTTTTTGCACCCTTTCGATGTCCTCCGTCAATCCCACCTAGTAAGGATCCCACACCGCGCAGCAATATTCTAGCATAGGACGAACGAGTGTAGTGTAAGCTGTCTCTTTAGTGGACTTGTTGCATCTTCTAAGTGTCCTGCCAATGAAACGCAACCTTTGGCTCGCCTTCCCGACAATATTATCTATGTGGTCCTTCCAACTGAAGTTGTTCGTAATTTTAACACCCAGGTACTTAGTTGAATTGACAGCCTTGAGAATTGTACTATTTATCGAGTAATCGAATTCCAACGGATTTCTTTTGGAATCATGTGGATAATCTCACACTTTTCGTTATTTAGCGTCAACTGCCACCTGACACACCATACAGCAATCTTTTCTAAATCGCTTTGCAACTGATACTGGTCTTCGGATGACCTTTCTAGACGGTAAATTACAACATCATCTGCGAACAATCTGAGAACTGCTCAGATTGTCACCCGGGTCATTTATATAGATCAGGAACAGCAGAGGTCCCAGGACGCTTCCCTGGGGAACACCTGATATCACTTCAGTTTTACTAGATGATTTGCCGTCTATTACTACGAACTGCGACCTTCCTGACAGGAAATCACGAATCCAGTCGCACAACTGAGACGATACCCCATAGCTCCGCAGCTTGATTAGAAGTCGCTTGTGAGGAACGGTGTCAAAAGCTTTCCGGAAATTCAGAAATACGGAATCAACCTGAGATCCCCTGTCGATAGCGGCCATTACTTCGTGCGAATAAAGAGCTAGCTGCGTTGCACAAGAGCGATGTTTTCTGAAGGCATGCTGATTACTAGTCAATAGATCGTTCCCTTCGAGGTGATTCATAATGTTTGAATACAGTATATGCTCCAAAACACTACTGCAAACCGACGTCAATGATATAGGTCTGTAGTTAAATGGATTACTCCTACTACCCTTCTTGAACACTGGTGCGACCTGCGCAATTTTCCAATCTGTAGGTACAGATCTATCGGTGAGCGAGCGGTTGTATATGAGTGCTAAGTAGGGAGCTATAGTATCAGCGTAATCTGAAAGGAACCTAATCGGTATACAATCTGGACCTGAAGACTTGCCCGTATCAAGTGATTTGAGTTGCTTCGCAACCCCTAAGGTATCTACTTCTAAGAAACTCATGCTAGCAGCTGTTCGTGTTTCAAATTCTGGAATATTCCATTCGTCTTCCCTGGTGAAGGAATTTCGGAAAACTGCGTTCAATAACTCCGCTTTAGCGGCACAGTCGTCGGTAACAACAGTACCATCGGCACTGCGCAGCGAAGGTATTGACTGCGTCTTGCCGCTTGTGTACTTTACATACGACCAGAATTTCTTCGGATTTTCTACCAAATTTCGAGACAATGTTTCGTTGTGGAACCTATTAAAGGCGTCTCGCATCGAAGTACGTGCCAAATTTCGCGCGTCTGTAAATTTTAGCCCATCTTCGGGATTTCGCGTTCTTCTGAACTTCGCATGCTTTTTCCGTTGCCTGTGCAACAGCGTTCGTACCTTTTTTGTGTACCACGGGGGATCCGTTCCATCTCTTACCAATTTGAGGTATGAATATCTCAATTGCTGTTGCTACTATATCTTTGAATTTGAGCCACATCTCGTCTACATTCGCATAGTCAGTTCGGAAGGAATGGAAATTGTCTTTTAGGAAGGCTTCTAGTGACACTTTATCCGCTTTTTTAAATAAAATTATTTTGCGTTTGTTTCTGATGGATTTGGAAGAAATGGTATTGAGCCTAGCTACAACGACCTTGTGATCACTAATCCCTGTATCAGTCATGATGCTCTCTATCAGCTCTGGATTGTTTGTGGCCAAGAGGTCAAGTGTGTTTTCGCAACCATTTGCATTTCACGTGGGTTCGTGGACTAACTGCTCGAAATAATTTTTGGAGAAAGCATTTAGGACAATCTCGGAAGACGTTTACTGCCTACCACCGGATTTGAACAAGTATTTTTGCCAACATACCGAGGGTAGGTTGAAGTCCCCACCAACTATAACCGTATGAGTGGGGTATTTATTTGTTACGAGACTCAAACTTTCTCTGAACTGTTCCGCAACTGTATCATCGGAGTCTGGGGGTCGGTAGAAGGAGCCAATTATTAACTTAATTCGGCTGTTAAGTATAACCTCCACCCATACCCCGGATTTGAACAAGTATTTTTGCCAACATACCGAGGGTAGGTTGAAGTCCCCACCAACTATAACCGTATGAGTGGGGTATTTATTTGTTACGAGACTCAAACTTTCTCTGAACTGTTCCGCAACTGTATCATCGGAGTCTGGGGGTCGGTAGAAGGAGCCAATTATTAACTTAATTCGGCTGTTAAGTATAACCTCCACCCATACCAATTAGCACGGAGTATCTACTTCGACTTCACTACAAGATAAACCACTACTGACAGACACAAACACTCCACCACCAATTCTGCCTAATCTATCTTTCCTGAACACCGTCTGAGACTTCGTAAAAATTTCTGCAGAACTTATTTCAGGCTTTAGCCAGCTTTCTGTACCTATAACGATATCAGCTTCTGTGCTTTCTATTAGCGCTTGAAGCTCAGGGACTTTTCCAGCGCAACTACAACAATTTACAACTATATTTCCGACTGTTCCTTGATCCAAGCACGTCCTGTAATTGCCAAGCTCCCTTTGACATTGCAGCCCATCCCGCACTTTCCCGAGGCCTTCTAACCTAAAAAAACGCCCAGTCCACGCCACACAGCCTCCGCTACCCGTGTAGCCGCCAGCTGAGTGTAGTGAACTCCTGACCTATTCAGCGGAACCCGAAACCCCACCACCCTATGGCGCAAGTCAAGGAATCTGCAGCCAATACGGTCGCAAAACCGTCTGAGCCTCTGATTCAGACCCTCCACCCGGCTCTGCACCAAAGGTCCGCAGTCGGTTCTGCCAACGATGCTGCAGATGGTGAGCTCTGCCTTCATCTCGTAAGCAAGACCGGCAGCCTTCACCAAATCAGATAGCCGCTGGAATCCAGAGAGAATTTCCTCAGATCAAAAGCGACACACGTCATTAGTGCCGACATGTGCCACCACCTGCAGCTGGCTGCACCCTGTGCTCTTCATGGCATCCGGAAGGACCCTTTCCACATCAGGAATGACTCCTCCCGGAATGCACACGGAGTGCACACTGCATTTCTTCCCCTCCTTAGCCGCCGTATCCCTAAGGGGCCCCATTACGCGCCTAACATTGGAGCTCCCAACTGCCAGTAAGCCCACCCTCTGCGACTGCCCGGACCTTGAAGGCTGAGAATGATCCTCTGAAACAGGGCAGGCAGCTGCATCTGGCTCAGCCAGGGACAGTGCCTGAAACCGGTTTGTCAGACGCACCGGGGAGGCTTTCTGATCAGCCTCCGGGGACGCCTTTCGCTGCCTGCCACGCCTTGGAACGACCTCCCAATCAACCACAGGCGAGGGCTCAGCCCCACTGCGGGCAGCAACCGGGGCAACCACAGCGGCAGACCGATCTGGGGACAGACGGGACGAGGTTGACATCCCCGTGATACCCAAGTCCGGCTCCCCACAGTGGTGCCCATTGGCAACAGCCTCAAGCTGCGCGACCGAAGTCAGCGTCGATTGCAGCTGTGAGCGAAGGGATGCCAAGTCAGCCCTCATCCGAACACAGCAATCGCAGTCCCTGTCCATTCTAATCGATGTTGAACAACAGTTACTGAAACACGAGTCCGTGCCTAGATAACGCAAGCGAAACACGCAAAGAATGTATCAACTAACCTGTACAAATGCCTAACGACTGCGCTACAATCTGCTGAATTTACGATTACAGTAACTAAAACTCGAAATTGCACCTTATATACGAAACTCTCACGCAATTTAAATAAGAATCTACCAAGTAAACACTAAAGCGCGATGCTATAACTGTCAAATACTATAATACGCCCGAAATATATGAATTAAACAATGCAAGTGCCCAAAAACACGCAAAGAAATTAATTAAACTATCTAACAAATAAGTAAGCTAGGGTTATACGACTTGCTGCTGCAGCTGCTTATCCAACGGCGGCAGGGAGCACAATGGCTGTGACCAACCGACACTGGCTGTTCAAAACAAAAACAGAAGACAGACGACTACGCAAATTTACACTATTCAGGTACTAAGGCGCGATGCTACAACCCTCAAATACTATAATACGCCCGAAATATACGAATTAAACAATGCAAGTACCCAAAAACACGCAAAGAAATTAATTAAACTATCGAACAAATAAGTAAGCTAGGGTTATACGACTTGCTGCTGCAGCTGCTTATCCAACGGCGGCAGGGAGCACAATGAAACTATGGATGAAAAAGTATATGTAATCTACGCTGAATCTCAGCGCTCAGTCACGTGATGAATGGGGAACGTGGCATTTGTTAGGAAAGGCTGCGCTGCCAGGCACGCCGCTACGATCCGTGCCATCAGTAGCAGTGTAACGGCGCGGGACACTGTCTTCGCAGCGGGGACTTCACCCGGAGCGGGGGCTGTCTGACCTCAGCGGGAAACACGCCGGCGTCAGCGGCCGCTGGTTACAAGGACGGCGCGAGGCCCCTGACCGCTCCGCCGTTAAGGCCGCATCGGCTCCAATAGCTACAGGCGCTAATGGCACGGGCAGTGACGTACCGTCGCCCTCCGTCGACGGAACGTTAGGCACGTAACGTTGTGAAGCGACCAGCTACACGAGGACTGAGCTACCGTGAATAAATCACGCTTTTGACAATGTCTTCGTGAGTATATCTGATCAAAAAGATCCGGACACCTATTAGTGGACATTGTGGGATGCATCCACCCCTCACCGTTTTCACTGTTTGAACTCTCATGGGGCAAGTTCAGTAAAGTCTGTGAATGTTTGTGGAGGAACGGCAACCCCCCCTTCCCCAAGAGCCGAAACCACACAAGTGTAGTGACATTGCACGCTGGGGTCTCGACTGAAGTCCACGTTCTAACTCGTCCCAGAATTGTTCCACTGGGTTCGAGTAGGGACTCTTTGGGTAGGCCAGTCCATTTCAGGAATGTTAACTTCAACGAAGCATTGCCTCGCAGCTGCTACTTTGACACAGTGCTTTGCCACACTGACACAGTCATCATCTGCAAACTGCTCCTCTACTCTACGCTGTGCATAATGTTGCAAAATTTATTCATATCCTTCCGCATTTAGCGATTTCGCAAGCACAATAAGGGAACCACGCAGCAGTCTATACTTTAACTCCACCTCCTCCGTTGCGCTGTTGGCCTTTTTGGCAGGTGACGTTCTCCAGGCATTCACCAAACCCTAACGCTTCCATTGGATTACCAACGGATATTTCGTCATTCATCGCTTGAAATGACTCGTTTATTCATCCACTGTCAAGTGCCGTCGCACTCCACACCACCTCGCTGAATACAGAAATATGTGGCTTAAGAGGAGCTACTCGGCCACTGTACCTCGTTCATTATAGTCCTCTGCTCGTAGTCTCGCGGTCGCGTTCTCGCTTCCCGAGCACGGGGTCCCAGCTTCGATTCCTAGCGGGGTCAGGGATTTTCACCTGCCTCGAGATGACTGGGTGTTTGTGTTGCCCTTATCATTTCATCAAGATTCATGAAAGTGGCGAGATTGGACTGAGGAAAGTTTGGGAATTTGTACGGGCTCTGATAAGCGCGCAGTTGAGCGCCCCACAAACCAAACCTCATCATCATTCATTTTAACTCCCATTCATTGCGCTAGCTACGCTGTGGGTAGCGCTTTGGAACTCGCAAGTGATTCCTTCAGCTCATTTCATGCAACTTTTGTACCACCCCCTGCAACCCTTCAACGCCCATTGGATCCTCCTGTCCGTCAGTTCGACGTCTCCCTGGTTTGGGTTTACACCTGGTTCTCCCTTTGCATTTACACTTCACAATCACGTCACCAACAGTCAACTTGGGTAGCTTTAGGGTTGAAGTGTCCCTACTGGATTTGTTACTCAGGTGACACTCAATGACCAGTCCACGTTCGAAGCCGCCGAGCTCTCTTTCTGCTCCTCTGACAACACAGTGCTCCCCCGCTACCTTTTCTAGTGCCGGGGCCGTCTCTCGTGACACCTAGTGCTCAGTTCATCATAATAAGTGTGTCTGGATCTCCGCATGCTTCCGTTCAGGGAGTGAATAAGAGATCGCAGTTGTTTTCTTTCGGCCAAATGATGTCACCTAAAGTGTAACTGTATAGTCGTTATCTCAAATTCGTTAGAGCCAATAGGTTGCTTTCCGTTCAATATTAGTTTTTAGACAGAGGCTCAATCATATCCCAATAGATTTGAAAACTCAATACTGGCTGTTGTAGTCTTACCCTCCTATACATTAATATTAAATTTTTCGTAGTGTCTTGATTAGTTTCAAAAGCTTCGAGAGGCGTAAGATGTACAAAAGAAAAACTTTTTACCTACCTTCATTTTCTCTTCTTGTTGTTGGCTCAAGTTATTGCATCTAGGGCTACATTCTTGCGGCTGAAATTCTGATATAGTGGCTTTCAGATGCCTAAATAACTGAGACTTTCCTTTATTACTCTAGAATTTTATTCTTTGTCACATTATTAAATATCACACCGTCTTTAAAATTTTCACTTAATATTCCAAATTACATTGTTAGTGTCGATCATAAAAAATACGCATGTCTCCATCAGAGCCATACCCACTACTCCCTACATTCTGGGTTACTCAGAATATTCCAAAGAGTTTACAAGACGAAAGAGTTTACACACTTTCTTGACAAAAGAAGAATCTTCAAGTTATATCATTATTTTATAAATGCGTCCAGAAATAAATTTAATAATTCGTGTTGGACTCTGTAGCTAATAATATGAATTTTAAGTATGCCAGAAATTTCGTAATTTCAAGTATTTCCAAAATAATAATTTCAACAAAAAGAATGAACTACACACGAGAGCTCCGTTGATAGGTAAGTGTCCTGTTGGCTCGTACAGATTTGAGGTAACCTATCTGCTACCCTATAGTTACGTATGAATATTTGTGCCAGATGGGGATTCGAATCCGGATTTCCCGCTTATCGTGAGCGATCGCATTAACCTTTCGTACAGCTATGGATCGGCAACAGTGAGAGTTCTTTCAGACATGAAAGTAGCGACCTGAGACTTTTTGCAGATGACACAACTATGTATAATAGACTATCTTATAAAACCTGCACAAATCTTAGTCGAGACCTTAATAAAGTTTCAAAGGGATGTAAAAAGCGTGGCATCTTACTTCAAATGTTCAAAAATATAAAACTATGCACTTCACAAAACTAAAAAACTTCGTATCCTAAGACTTCAATATCCCTTAGCCACATTTGGAATTGGATAACACTTTATAGGGATATGAAGTGGAACGATCACATAGGCTCAGTCGTGGGTAAGGCAGATGGCACATTTTGGTTTTTTGGTACAATACTATTGAAATGGAATCTGCCTACAAAGGAGATCTTCGTTCAAATGCGTGATAACCATCGTCGTATACTTAGACAGTGAGACACATCGTATGAGAAGCCTTTTTTTCTCTCGGCAGCGTTTGTTCATAGCCCCCCCCCCCGCCCCCCAACACACACACATACAATTTTCTCGACGTCGCATCAGAGCCGTATAAGACTTTGGACAGCAAAAATAGTTTTGTTATCCATCTCATTGTAGATCAGTGACTCTGCGATGAGGGGGCAGAATATGGTCGTAAGTCCTCGGCTCGAGTTCCAGTACTTTTGCATGGTTTCACCTGTAGCAATGTTTGTTAAAGTGAAAAATACAACGCTGCACCGTGGTTTGGAATCCCTGTTAACCTGTCGGTGACCCTACAAATGACTGGGTAAGCTAGTTCAAAGAGTGGGGGAGGCAACGGAATACCACATACAATACGACGACGCTTAGTAGAGCACTTACATTAGGTGTATTATTTGTTGTCTATATCCATACTGATGAGAGCCCAAGGATGTGTAACATGTCAGAAAATACGACTACAAATACGTACACCGATGAGGCAAAACATTATGACCACCTGTTTAATAGCGTGTGGTTCTACTTTTCAGACGCTTTGCATCGTGTCTACAAGTCCTTGAAAGGAGTCCAGAAGAATGTGGCACTAGATATCTACGCACATATCAAGCAATTCGCGTAGATTACGGGATGGTGGTTTACGGTAACGCAGCTGGCTCCCGATGTGTGTTCCAATGGACGTAGATCAGGCTCATTTGCGGGCCAAGACATCAATGGGAGTTCACTGTAATAGACCCTCAAAACACTGCATCAGATGCTGACCTTGCAACACGGACAGTTATCATGCTGAAAAATGTCATCGCCACAGGGAGTGTGTTTAAGCATGAAGCTATGCAGTCGGTCGGCAATATGTTCATGTAGTTCACTACTGTTATGATAGATTACCACCACAGATCCCGTGGAAGCTAAACTCATTGTACCGCCATAGCATAATTCTGCCCTTACCGGCCTGTATTTATGGCGCGGTGCATGTTTCGTACAGCGATTCGCCTGGATCACTGCCTCTGGCAACCAACGACCTGGTGAACAAGAAATGCGATTCATTCGACAGGCGACACGTTTCTATTGGTCCACAGTGGAAACTCAGTGATGATGTGGCCACTGCAATCATAACTGACGATGTCGTTTGGTCAACACAGGGACACGTAGAGGTCGCGTGATGTGGACCTCCATGTCCAAAAATGGCCTTTGAACGGTGTGGTTCGAAACGCTTGTGCCTTCACCAGCGTTATACTCTGTCATCAGACTGCCACAGATCGCTGCCTATCCTGGATTACACAGTGGAGGATCCTCCGACCCGTACGTTTTGTGATGAAACCATACGGCCTACTAGTGGTTTCACTGTCCTTCAACCACTTTCCATTGGTACTCACGCAATACCGCAGGCGTCCAGCTTCACCGTTTCAGAGATTCTCGTTACGAGTCGAAGCGCCACATCAATGTTCCCTTTGTCAGAAGCGCTTGCATCAATGGATTTCTGCATTTGCGGCCCGTGTCTTCGCTGTAATGATGCCCATTCGTCTCCCTTCTGCTTGTTTTTTCCCTTATTGGGTCACGTGCCCGCACCACCACCAGGAGGCATTCAACCTCGCAGTGTTCATAATGTTTTGGCTCGTCAGTGCGCTTACAAAGGAAAAAAGATAAGTTGTTGCACCTTCCGCAGATTCCAGGTGAAATATTCCTCGTGCATGTGGGCTACGTCAAGAAATCTTAACCATATTTCCATTTAAAAGGTAATAACAAACTTGCGAAGCATATCAATATAAATTTCACAAAGGCGCATGAGAGAAGTTTTTAGAGGAATGTCTGTTTCCAACACTTGAATTTTTTCAGCGCAGTAAAGTAAAAGTCCATTTTCTGTGATACATATGTGATATACCACGAGCTCTGCTGTACGCGGAAATGGAGTAGTTGCTCGGTGGCGTGCCGCGGGCCGCTATTTCAAATCCGATCAACACCAGATATTTATTTATTACTTGCCATACCTGGAAGGTTCTCGAAATTAGTTGTAATGATGCATATTCTCGAATGTTAATGTTTGCATGAATGGTAGCGCCTTCCTGCTGTACATCGTTGTCCGTGGTAAAACGTGCTTTCAGTGCGAACAAGGGAACCATACGAACTTCCCTTCACCGTTAGATTCATATTGACAGAGTGTGTAGGACACTACTAGGGCTTAAACATATAAAAACAGGAAGACACAACTCTCAACCGTCTTCGAAAAGATAGTTTCAAAATTGTAAGTGTGCTTATGTACTTTTGAGGACAGCTAGTACTCAGAGATCGCAGCCGAGCGAGTAAATGTTTTATAAGAGCAGGGTCTCTGATTCGAATCGCGATGACGGCAGTTTCTTTTTTAATTCTTACATACTTCTAACAACACATTTATTGTGACCGTGCAAATTATCAATATTTAATTATTCATTTATTATTTTCCTAATGTTCTTCTTGAAAGAAAGGGAATTGGAAATAAAAAAAGGATATACAAGAAAGTCCAATAAAATTCACTATAATAATTTCATTCATTTTTAACAATTATAATGTGACCTATGCAGCACTGCACGAATCTTTATGAGACTGATCGTAGAAACTTGTAGAATAGAAAGTATTGCGACATACGGCACATGTAATAAGACGAATTGTTGCATTCGCATGGTTTCTACATTGTTTCTATTATAAAACAGACTTAGTTTACATTCATTCATTCATTCTTACATAGCTCTCGGTCGTCACCAAATTTCAGGGCATACCACGCATATCACAGAATACAGGTGCAGACAGCTCACGAAAAATAGTACACTATCTGTACACTGAGCAAGCAGTAAAGGAAACCAAAGAAAAATTTGGAGTAGGAATTAAAGTCCACACCAGTGACATTGTAATTCTGTCAGAGACAGCGTAGGACTTGAACCGACAGTTGAACGGATTGGGCAGGGTTTTTGGAAGCAAGTAGAATCAAATCAGGCGATGCTGATGAAATTAGATAAGGTACCGAGACACAGAAAGCAGTAGATGAATTTTGTTATTTGGACAGCAAAGTAACCATCGATGGCCGAAGTAGAGCTTATATGAAACGTAGACTGGCAACAAGAAAAGTATTTCTGAAAAAGGATAAATTTGCTAACATCGAATATAGATTTAGGTGTCGGAAAATTTTTTCTGAACGTATTAGTATGTAGTGAGCCCTGTATGGAAGCGAAACGTTGACGATAGTGTTCGGACAAAAAAAAAAGAATAGAAACTTTTTAAACGTGGCGCTACCGAGAATGAAGAAGATTAAACGAGCAGATCACGTAGCTAATGAGCAGGTAGTGAATAGAAATGGGAGAAAAGAAATTTGTAGCATAAGCACAACTTGACCAAAAGAAGGTATCGGTTCATAGGACACATTCTGAGACATCGAGGGATCTCCAGTTTAGTACTTTAGGGAAGTGTGTGGGGGGTGGGGGATAAAAATCGTAGAGGGAGACAAATAGATGAATACAGCAAGCAGATTTAGATGCATGCTGGTTGCAGTAGTTAATCGGAGATAGAGGCTTGCACTGGATAGAGTACCATGAAGAGCTGTATCAGACCAGTTGAAACGTCCCCTTAGAAGAATTATACATGACTGTGCTTAAACTGAAACACAATATTTTTAGCGCAACGCAATCTGACTTTCAATAATCCCTACAAGAGAATGGCCCTGACTAAATTCACCTATACGTTCACATATCACTTACCTCACATAAATCTTCGTTACTCGAACTACTGCAATACAGCGAGCGCCACTACTGCCAGCTAAATAAGATTCAAACTACTGAAGGCACTAACTACTGATGGGCATAGGTAGCAAAAGAAAGATTTTGATAGAGAACAATGTATTTACCTTAATAGCGTTCAAAGGTCATAATATATATATCAGTCCATGATATCCAATATTACAAATTTACTCTTTCTGATGGACACACGTCCAGATCATCCGCTCTCAAAATTCTACCATCTTTCTCCCCACATCCAGCACTGGTGGCGGCTCACCTCCAACTGCGCAACGTTACGCGCTGGTAACAGCCAACTGCCCAACCCTACAATAGCAAATTCCAACAATGCTACCCAGCCACAGACTGCACACAGCGCAGCCAGTGATTTTCATACAGAGCGCTACCTGGCGGTGGCGTTACCAATATAAGAACCTCAACAGCCTACTTACACAGTATTTGGACTGTCGACGACGACGACGACAACGACAACCAGATTGTAAATTATAGCCTGCAGGCGCATTTTCATCTGTATGTGAAGGGCAATACTACTAACTGCTGCAGGTGTTTTGATACGGTTTTCGGTAATAGACAGACTGAACGGTGAGGAAGGTTTGTCTATGTACGTAATTTATTATGGCTACATCAGCTAAGTATACCGGCCATAGTTTCTTAGTTCTACCCGTGCGAAGCTGTGGTGAGAAGGCAGTAATATATCAGTCGATTCTACTAAGAAATTCGTCAGAGGATTAGGAGTTGGCCACCAATAAATAAATCCCTTAGATGCCTCTCAAACTTATGGCTGCACACTTTTATGAATTTATTTCTAGTATTAATTCCATGAACTGAACTGTTGGTATGTGGAAGAGATTATTATTTATGACAAATGCAATGGAGGACTAAATATATTTGGAAGCAGTAGTTAGTATTCGAAGTTTCCTGAAGACGCCTCTGCACGTCGTTTTGAATTCACAACACAGTTAAGCTCAACGAATATTCGCCCTGACGAGAGCTTCATTTCCTTACTCGTAAACCAATGTAATTGTGGGTGCAGATAGATGTATAAACACTAAGTCCCGGCAACTACAGACTGCGGGTAAGTGCAAGCGTTGAGTTGCCCTCATAGCTTGTACTGAGTGTGGGCGGCAGCGAATGACGCAGCAGTCTCCCCTGGTGCCACATGCACTCCAACGGCTACGTCACGGACACAGACGAGAGTGCGGCAGCGCGGCAGTCGGCGCTATTGCAAGCGCGGAAGTTCTTGGTAGACGCCGGAAAACGCCGTCTACTGCACTCCACCGCTGCGGTTTCCGACGGGCGTTCTGTATCCGGGAAGCGCATGGCAAGTGGTTAAGTGCAGCAGCCGGTAGGCAGCGACCGCAAAACCCATTTCCTCTCACAGACGATAGCGTCAACCGCGTGAGCGATTGACTGTGAGGGACGGGCGGAGATGCGACTATCTCCCACGTGCTCACATATTTGTTTTCGTAGGTGAGACGAGTCGTGGAAGACTTAACATAGTTGTCTTCAAGGATGACTCTACCTGTTTTGGTAGAGTAAGGACAAAATTGAGCATAAAGACCATTATATCTACAATCCGCTAGCCATCTTTCTGTAGGGAGAGTACTTAGTGTACTAGTTTCACGTCGTATTTGTCACTTACGGTTTACGGGAAGAAAGTATGCTGTCAAGTCTTCGTGTGAGCTCGAATCTTTCTAATTTTATCTTCGTGGTGTTTTCGCGAGATACACGTAGGAGAAAGCAATATGTTCGTTGATTTTTCTGTGAATGTGCATTCCTGCCTTACCAGTAGACCACACCGTGATCAAAGCCTAGTTTACACGACGACACTAGGTTGCAGGCAACTGCGCTACCGGCCACTGCGTATGCGCTCCTCCCGATTGCGCAACTCACCGGTGAAACTACACTTTCGGCGTGTTCCAACTTTGGCGACACTAGTTGCACGAGTTTTGGTGTTGTGTGTGTTCGCAGATTGTAGACAAACTGAAATATGAAGTGGGAACAGAGAATAATGTTCGGGTTTTGGCGGTCTACGCTTTGCATAGGTGTTTGTGGAAGTTCAGTGATGCTGATTACAAAAATAAGCAACATATTGGTGCTCCTGAGACCCTTCACGTGCGGTTAGAACACTTATAGTTTGACAATATATGAGCTGCAGGGCAAAATTTATTGAATTAGGAGCACATATACAACTGAATTACGAAAAATGCAAGCAAATGTAATTCTAGTTGTGGAAATGATCTCGTCTAAAAGACCAAAATCCCATCGTTCGAGCTGGCCAACTCTTTCTTTTATTTTAAGGGATATTGTTGACAGGAGGGAAGGCTACAGAAATCAAGAAGCTGCTTTCTTTATTAAATACAGGGTGATTCAAAAAGAATACCACAACTTTAAAAATGTGTATTTAATGAAAGAAACATAATATAACCTTCTGTTATACATCATTACAAAGAGTATTTAAAAAGGTTTTTTTCACTCAAAAACAAGTTCAGAGATGTTCAATATGGCCCCCTTCAGACACTCGAGCAATATCAACCCGATACTCCAACTCGTTCCACACTCTCTGTAGCATATCAGGTGTAACAGTTTGGATAGCTGCTGTTATTTCTCGTTTCAAATCATCAATGGTGGCTGGGAGAGGTGGCCGAAACACCATATCTTTAACATACCCCCATAAGAAAAAATCGCAGGGGGTAAGATCAGGGCCTCTTGGAGGCCAGTGATGAAGTGCTCTGTCACGGGCTGCCTGGCGGCCGATCCATCGCCTCGGGTAGTTGACGTTCAGGTAGTTACGGACAGATAAGTGCCAATGTGGTGGCGCTCCATCCTGCTGAAATATGAATTGTTGTGCTTCTTGTTCGAGCTGAGGGAACAGACAATTCTCTAACATCTCCAGATACTGTAGTCCAGTTACAGTAGCACCTTCGAAGAAAAAGGGACCAAAAATTTTATTGGCTGAAATGGCACAGAAAACATTCACCTTAGGCGAGTCACGTTCATACTGAGTTGTTTCCCGCGGATTCTCAGTGCCCCATATACAGACATTGTGACGGTTGACTTTCCCGTTAGCGTGGAAAGTTGCTTCATCACTAAACACAATCTTTGAAACGAAAGATTCATCTGTTTCCATTTGAGCAAGGATAAAATCACAGAAATAGATTCTTTTAATCTTATCAGCTGCAGACAGTGCTTGAACCAATTTCAGACGATAAGGTTTCATAACTAACCTTTTTCGTAGGACTCTCCATACAGTTGATTGTGGAATTTGCAGCTCTGTGCTAGCTCTGCGAGTCGATTTTCCTGGGCTGAGAACAAATGCTTGCTGGATGCGTGCTACATTTTCATCACTTCGGCCGTCCAGAACTTTTCCCTTTGCACAAACACCCATTCTCTGTAAACTGTTTATACCAACGTTTAATACACCACCCATCAGGAGGTTTAACACCATACTTCGTTCGAAATGCACGCTGAACAACTGTCGTCGATTCACTTCTGCCGTACTCAATAACACAAAAGCTTTCTGTTGAGCGGTCGCCATCTTAGCATCAACTGACGCTGACGCCTAGTCAACAGCGCCTCAACCGAACAAATGTACAACTAAATGAAACTTTATAGCTCCCTTAATTCGCCGACAGGTAGTGCTTAGCTCTGCCTTTTGTCGTTGCAGAGTTTTAAATTCCTAAAGTAGTGGTATTCTTTTTGAATCACCCTGTATTTATCTGTTTAAAACGTCGCAGCAGTGCTCCTCATTGACATGTTTGAATTTTGAAATATTGCCACCGAACAGATCTATCTTCAATAGAGTACTTTGCAAACCATTCTCTTCTTAATGCGGCCTGCTGCCAATAATCATTTCTGTTAATGTTAATAATTATTGGTGTCAATGAAAAAGCGCCATCAGCAACTAACACCGCATCTTATAGCATGCCGAGTGTTCTCGATTGTAATGTACGCAATGTTATATGTACTTTGTTCTGGCGGCAGTGGTTCATGCATTATAGTAAGTTTATTCCTCATCGCGTAATTAACTCTATTTAGAAGAAACTTGAACGGTTATGGTGGCAGTCTAAGATAGTTAAAAGAACTTCTTGAGCCTTCCATTATAAATTATTTTAGCAAGGATGCTGAGCAATCGAGCTGACGTCTTTTCTTCTCCAGTCAAGAATCAAAGTACGTTTCTTATTTTTTTTCTTTTGCAGCAATTCCATGCAACAAGCTTTAACTCCATCACAACTCATGCGACGTGCAGCTGCCAAAACTTACATTTCAGGCACGACTCAGGAACCTACAAAACGACGAAACTGAAGTGTATACCGGTTTCACCGTGTCTACGGCCAAATATGAAACCATTTGTGTGCAATTCATTCCATGCAACGAGTGGCGCAACCCAATGTCGTCGTGTAAACTAGGCTTAAAAACCCCTCTCTTGCAGCATCAGTTAAGAGTTAGCTGCGGTTCTCCGTGACGCTTTCGTGCTTGCTAATTAACCTGTGCTGCTGCTCTTCTTCAGATTTCTCTATTGATTCTGTCTGGAACGGATCCCAGACTGACGAACAATATTATAGTGTTCGTTGAACAAGTGTTTATCAAGTACCCTTTTGTTGGCTTGGCTCTCAATACTATGGGACTTAACATATCAGTCCCCTAGACTTAGAACTACTTAAACCTAACTAAGCTAAGGACATCTCACACATCCATGCCCGAGGCAGGATTCGAGCCTGCGACCGTAGCAGCAGCTCGGTTCCGGACTGAAGCGCCTAGAACCGCTCGGTCACAGGGGCAACATTTCATGAGGATTCTTCCAGTGAATCTGTCTGATATCAGACCTACCCGCGATTACTTTTATGTAATCGTTAAAATTTAAATCTCTCTGTGAGCAAACACTTAGATATTTTGTGGAAGTAACTGCTTCCAGTGGTTGTTCTCCAATCGTGTAATCGTGCAGTAAAGGGTTTGTCCGGCCATATATTCGTATTACGTTAAATTTGTCTCTGTTTAGGGACAATTGACATTCCAATCACCAAGCGTCTATCCGGTGTAGATTCTTTTGCATTTCGGTACAATTTTGCAGCACGGCGACTTCTCTGTGTACAATAGCATCTGCGAAAACCTCGTGATACTCCGATGTTATTTACTAGAATGTTTATACACATAGTGAAAAGTCTCTTGGGACATGCTCGAAGTTACTTTTACTTGTGAAGACTTCTCTCCGATCAAAATGAGATGCTGTGTTGTGTTGGTAACAAACTCTTCGATCTGGTCACACAGTTCGTCTGAAAATTGCGTGGCTCGTATTTTGTTGATCAGGCGGAAGTGCGGACCTGCATCGAACGTTTTCCGGAAGTCAAGAAACACGGCATGTATTTGAGTGCGGCATCTACTGCCTCCCAGGTTTCGTGGACGAGAGAGCGGGCTGGGTTTCACACGAACGTTGTTTTCGGAACCCATTCTGGTTCCTACAGAGGGTATTTTTAGTCTCCAGAAATACAACATGGGAGCATAAAACGTGTTCCCAAATTCTACAACAGACCGCGGAGGAAATCTCCGACCCAATCGGGAGTCGAGTCCGAATCCGTTGCGTGGCAGTCAGACGCGCTGACCACTCAGCTGATGCGCGGGCGAGACAGACTCCGCACTGCTGCTAGGGGGCGGCGAAGTTTTTTCACATATTCTGTGTAGAACCGAATTGGTACCCAGACATGTCCAATAGCCTTTCCTCTGAGCGATATCTATCCCTTAGTCACTTATTTCGATATACTATTTTCTCAATCGTGCAACTGTTTAAAGGAGAAACTACAATGCGATATTCCTCTGTGAAACACTTTTGGAAACAGACGTTTTTCTGTGTCACCCTCTATTTCAACGCCATTATGACCACAGTGTGTCCGGACTTATGGTTTCGATCCGTTTACTGATTTGATGTAAGACCAATTTTTTAGGATTTTCTGTCAAGTCGGTAGACAGAATTTTGTTTTACAATTCGTTCAACGTTTCACGCACAGCGCTACTTCGGCTAATTTTGGCTTCGTTTAGATTTTTTTGTCTGTGAGGATTGGCCACTTTTAAATTTGCAGTGAAGCTGTCTTTACTTTCGTAGCATTTTCTTAACACGGTTGTCGAATCACAGCACAATTTTGTTCGCCACATACTTGTGTAAAGTGTACTCTATGGCGATCTTCAACTGTGTCCATTGAAGCGCAACATTGTCAGCGCTGGAAAGCAAATTTTCACGTTGACCTGTCAGGTATTCTTGACATCTTTCTTGTCGCTGTTGCTAAACAGAAATATCCTTCTGCCTTTCTTTGTATTCCTATTTACAGCCGTTTTTAGTTACGCTGTGACGGCCTTATGATCACTAATTCCGTATTCTATGCCGAGTCGACAAGTTGGGTTATGTTTGTCACAAGCACATCAAAGAATGTTATTTTCACGAGTAGGTTCTCTGATTTAATACTCAAAGTAATTATCGGATCACACACTTAAAACAATTCCACACTACCTCACCACACCACACTACCACCCATCCTAAATACACGAGTCTCCCTATCTGTGGCTGGTACAATTTCACCTAAAATTACAATATGACTAGGAAATTAACGTGAAATATTCTCCAATTTTCCTCTCATATGTTCCGCCACTACAACTGCTGCTGAGACGAGGGATCTGTAAAAGCGTCAACACTTTTCACCAAATGTATTTCACATTCTGAATATGTACTAATCTCACTAGATTTCATCGTATTTCCTATACACACACCTACACTACCAGCGTTCAGCCTTTCTTTGCGATTTACATCCCGGAGGAAGAGGATGAGATTAATGTTTGACGCCCCGTCGACAACGAGGTCATTAGGAGGCACAAGCTCGGATTAGGGAAGGATGGAGAAGGAAATCGGCCGTGCCCTTTCAAAGGAACCATCCCGGCATTCGCCTGAAGCGATTTAGGGAAGTCACGGAAAACCTAAATCAGGATGGCCGGACGCGGGTTTAAACTATCGTCTTGCTGAATGCAAGTCCAGTGTGCTAACCACTACTCCACCTCGCACGATGATATACATTCCAGTCGGAATTTAGAATTTCACTGCTACTGAAATCTGCTTTCAGCCTATGTGGCCATTTTACCGTGTATAAGTGAGACATTTCCTGAGGTGCTCCTGCAGTTAACTAACACTATACAAACGTTTTCTTTCTCTGGATCTGCTATGACGACTGCTACCCTGTCTGGACTAAGAAAGCGTCTTATCGAGCCTGTAGTGGGACTTCTATATCCTAATACATTAAATAAATAAATAAAACGCACGCATGTGCATGCCACACTTATTCTGCTACCCTAGTAGCTGTTTCCTATGTATCGCCCACCTGACATGCTAAGGGGGTTTCTACATGTCTCCACCTAGTAGCGGAGGTCGAAAACATCAGCACCCGGGACCGTTGCAGAATCGTCTGAGCCTCTGGTTAGGCCTTTGCTTCGAACCAGAGAACCACGATCGGTTCTGGGAACGACGCTGCAAAATGACAGCTCTGCTTCCACCCTGCGCGAGGCCAGCTATATTCAGTAAATCAGCCAGCTGCCCATAGGAGCCGAGGACGGCCTCTGAACCCAGGCGGCGGCCGACATTCGTGCCGGCATGAGCCACGATTTGCAGCCGGGTTTACCCAGTGTTCTCGGTCGCTGCCTCCACATATTAAGATAAGACTTCTCCCTCCCTCCCTCCCTCCATCCCTCCCCTCCCTGTCTCGGCAAGCAAATAATCGTCACTGTCGTTTTCCGGCCTGCCCGCTATGTCCCTCAGAGGCTCCACTGCGGGAGTAACTTTGATGCTCCCAATGACAAGAAATCCCTTCCTCTGCCTTATCCGCGCATCTCCGGCCACAGTTCCAACAGCAGAGGCATCCTATGCTGGCTCAGATGCACTTTGAACAGTGGATAATCCCTCAAGCCTGTTTTTGAGACGTAAGGCGACAACTGTGCGGCCTTTACGCTTTTGTGCTGTACATATCCCTTCACGTTTCCACTTCACTACCACATCGGACACAGAGGACCTTGGGATGTTTAAGAGTGTGGAAATCTCACGTATAGACATGTGACACAGGTGCCAATCACCTGACCACGTTCCGCGAGTTCCACGGAGCGCTCCATTCTGCTCTCACGATGTCTAATGACTACTGAAGCCGCTGATACGGAGTACCTGGCAGTAGGTGGCAGCTCAATACACCTAATATGAAAAACGTATGTTTTTTGGGGTGTCCGTATACTTTTGATCACTTAGTGTATGTTCAGAAAACCATTCATACATTCTCGAGCCCGATGAACTTCGCTGTCGTCTTGATGTGCGTATGTGAATAATGGCGTCTTGCTAGGTGACCGACTCGAAATGTTTATTGTACGCAGTTCCCATCTGACTGTACGGCAAGTTGAGAGGGAGAGAAAGAGGTGTGTGTGGTAAAACCCTTTCCTCAAAAATATCACTCTTCTTCATACCTCCTCTGTGTTACCACAGATGACGTGTTACAAGATCTCATTTGTACTAGTACTGCAGTACACGGGAGTTGCCTATTTGTTTCCACCGCCCTGAGTTGAATGCATAAGTTCTAATAAATGTTTACCAACCTGCAGTCTTTTATATTACGTGTTCCCTGTGCAGAAAACAGCACATAGGCCGTAATCCGTTATCTTGAGGCTGTAAGAAACTTGGCGAGAAACTGTTAATTTAGAAATAATTAAATCTCTAATTGGTTTGTTTAAATGGGTTGCCACTCGGTTTCTATTAGCAGAGCACGAGAACTGTACAATTACATTCAACTTTAGAGTCACAAATAATTTCTGTTCAACAAATAAATGAACTGCGTATTTTCGTAATTACAGCTCTCACATATACAAACTACACATTGCAAGTTTAGTCTTAACTGACACCGACTGGGGCAGACAACGTGTCTGTCCTCTAATATTGCCGAACCAGCTGTGATCTTACAGCCGAATCATTCCGCC
Source organism: Schistocerca gregaria (assembly GCF_023897955.1). Lineage (NCBI taxonomy): Eukaryota > Metazoa > Arthropoda > Insecta > Orthoptera > Acrididae > Schistocerca > Schistocerca gregaria. The sequence continues at coordinate 300,560,463 of NC_064920.1, read as the reverse complement.
CGCCATGCAAGTCAGACGCGTTCTGAAGATCACCGAAGTGCATCGTCTGCCTTTTCATTTAGCAGTTGCGTATTCTGCTGATTATTAGTACTTGTGAAATAATAGAATGATGGAACTTTATTGAGAGATGCTTTAGTTTCAACTGCAAGCTAATACACTGTTTAGTTTGGCTAATATTAATAACAGAATAGCCAATCCCGGAGAATGGCTAAAATTTAGGCGGACTTTCTCACGATACCCGTACCGAACAAACTCACTGTTATCGGTACCCCATACCACATTTCGTCATCTTGTCACTACTGCCTTCTGAAATGCTCAAGAAGAGCTTCTTGTACCTCAATATGATGGCTGCCGAGCCAGAAATATTACAACTGTTCTCTCGCTAACAGGATGGTGCGGAAGTTCATTCACTGCCTGCAGCAATTAGATTTGTAAGCGATTTTGATTCAGAAGCCTTGAAACGCGTCTTAGACTCCACTGAGGAACTCTTTCCGACCATAATTCTGACGCGTTTCGCGGTCTGCCGGCCGGCCGCTGTGGCCGATCGGTTCTAGGCGCTTCAGTCTGGAACCGCGTGACCGCTACGGTCGCAGGTTCGAATCCTGCCTCGGGCATGGATGTGTGTGATGTCCTTAGGTTAGTTAGGTGTAAGTAGTTCCAATTCTAGGGGACTGATGACCTCAGATGTTAAGTCCCATAATGCTCAGGGCCATTTGAACCATTTAGTTTCGCGGCCAAGTGGTTTACACCGCTGCTGGTAGGCACTCTGAACAGTCTGCCTCATATCACCAACAAATCCAACAGCTTCACACACCATATGACTATGGACACGGCCAAACACAACTTCCCCTTTTTGCGACTTTGTAAGGCTCTTATATTCATCCATGTTTACGTACAACGTCCGCTTGAAACTCGAACGTCTCGCTGGTCGCTGCTGCCTTATGCTCGTGCAGAGCCAGTGCGCGCGGTTAAGCGCGTGACGAGAGCGCTGCGCCGTTACTGAACGCTTAACGATCCATCTATGCCTAATTTTTTGTCTGGTGAGCTTATACATCAGTGGTAAACAATTGGAAACGTTATAACACTACGTGTAATTGTTTTCTACTCATTAATTTGTATGAGTATTTACTGGCTCATGCCTCGTAGTAAACATAAAATGACCAACAAATTGAGCTGGTTTATTTCTTGCTATTGCCAAGCATTGCATACTGGCATGTACTTCTTTACACCGAAAAGAACTTTTGTCCCTTAAATGGCTAAACGAGGATTCGTCCTCTAGTAATCTAGCATGCAAGAACACAGGGGGCAAAAAGGTCATTCACTTAAAAGAGCGCTCTGGCCACTTTGGAGCACTGTAGGTGATCATGTGATCCTTCACTGGTGTCGTAAGTCGTGGCAGTGAAGTGGTATGTAACAGCCAGTCGGTAGTATGGAATAAGCATAGCAAGATGGGTCGACATTGAAACTTGACAGAATGCCAGCAAGGAACCATCATGTTCGGGTGTGGCAGTTACCACACTTAGAACAAAGTTGGCCTATCTGTTGCAACACTGCAGACGTATATTAACAGATGGTGTATCGCTCACAGCCATGCAACACTGCCTACGAATAGTACTGCATATAATTGAGGATGTACGTTGCAAGTGCTGCTCTGAGAGGAAAAGGTTGGCATAGGTTCGGAATGTATGGCAGGTGGCATTAAGCCATTCAGGAGTCTGATTATAAAAATTAATGTTGTAAATTTCCGTCCAAAAATTGCGAAGGAAATTTTGTGCAGTAGTCATTTGGAATCGGCAACTCTCTGAAGGGCATTACCCACAGAGGCCACAAATCTACACGTCGTGACTGAGCAAAACATAGCAGAAACCGGACAGCAGTGCGATCCACTGAGAAGTCACGTTTTTGCCTATTGTCAAACGATGCAAGGTGTCAACTGCACGGACAGCCCACTGAGGCGTTAGTCCACAGTGGATGCAAGGTGTAACTAAGGTTGAATGTGGTTCTGTGACGAATGTACTTTGTAAACTGCTCGAAAGGATGGTCAGCTTCAGATTATGTTGGGTACTCGAATCTTGGGGCATTTTGTCCCTGTATCAGTGTGACTTCCAGACTCAACGATCTCCAACTGACCATTTACTCTAATTGAAATCAGTGATCTGTCAGGCCTTTACTCACCGTCGGCACCTCGTCGCGGTCTTCTTTGACCTACATAAGGTGTATGACATGGCTTGGCACCATCACCCTCTATGACTGGGGCTTTTGTGGTCCCCTTCCGATTTTTATCTGTGAGATTTTATGTCGCTGCTCTTCCGGGCTCAAATTGGCACTTCACTCAGTGCTCCTCAGATTCAGGAAAATGGTATCCCATGGGATTCTGTACTAAGTGTCACACTCTTCCTCATGACTATCAATGAGCTTGTGTCCTTTGTTGGGCCTCTGGTTACCCTGGCATTGTACGTTGAGGATTTTTGCTAAAAATGTAAACATGTCATTTGGCCTGTACAGACACAGGATGTTGAACAAGAGGAAGAACTCAATTCAGTTGACTGGGCTTGAAATGAATGATGGAAACAAAAGATCCTTGAATGAATATAAAAGTACTTAAGGATCTTCCAAAGAAGACAGCTGTTGCATAGAACCATAAACCAGTACATCAAAATTGCATACATTGACAGAACTTGCTCTATTTTGGAATATGAAGTAAATGGAAAAATACCATGAATAAGTATGTAGTTCCAGTGCTAACTTACACTTCTTATATCATTAGATGGACAAAACAGGCCCTGAAATACAGAAGTAAGTTTTGTAAGTTCCTCTGTGGGATTTTTAAACTCTGGTAACAATGCTTCAGGATTCACTAAGGGCTCCATTTACCTACTGTCTAGTCCCTTAATTGAAATACATGTAGGTTGTATGTTCTGCTTCAGAGATGTTGGCACAGTTTCAGTTGTTAATGCATTTTTGGGATATTTCTCCTGATACCCTTAGTTTGTTGCTGTTTAACATATGTGAAGTCCAAAAGAATCACTCCCCAGATCAAATAGTGCACTAAATCTGTCTTCTGAGTAGTTAAAGATACAGGGTACTTATAAATGGTGGAAAAATCGAAATTTCTTATGACTTCATTGAATTCTATAGTCTTCGCTGATTATATTGATATATACATTATAGGGTTTCATATGAAAAATGACCTACATATACCAAATTTTGAAGTTACAGTCATGTATGCTACCATGCCCCCTTTATTTCTGTTACAGAAACCAGTATTATTTCGAAAAGGACTGCGAACTTTGTTTCCAGCGAATATATGTATGATACATTGTGTATGTTGGTAACAGTGCAGGTGTCTAGTCTCTGTAAATGATTCTTTGCTAGTATTTACTTTTGTTTCTCTGAAGCAGGTTTTTGATGTGTTACTGAATGTTTATTGCCCAAATGCTACATATCCTGTAGTGTGCAATAAATACAAACTATGCCACCATCAATATGTTCAATAAAAGGAAATTATGTGGTAACCAGTTTACAAACAGCAAGCCATACTGTTGTAAGTAACAAATGTGTCAGTTCTTCATGGAAGAAACTCCCACATGGCACATCTCCTGGTGATTCAAATTTTTATGTTAACGATGACCGACTGACCGTGGATTTGTTGTTTGTTGATGTGGGCATCTTATCTTCTTTGATAAAGAAAGTGGCAAAATGTAAACAATGTAGTGGTGTAGGCTGTCTGAAAATAACTGAACAAGAAAGTAGCAGGAAGGATTTAGCTTCAAAATTAGTTTTTCTGTGTAGATCCTGCAATAAAACTACCTATAAAATGACTTGGAACATTCTGCACAATTCATATGATGTGAATTTGAAGTTAGTGGATGCAATGAGTGTAATAGGAAAAGGAATAAAGGTTGCTAATGTTTTGTGGTTTGTTGGATCCTCCTCCTCCTCCCAGTAGGTTCAGAAAGTACACAAAAATACTTCTATGTGCCTTGACAGTTGTGTCTAAAGCATCTATGAAATTCGCAGTAGAAGAAACTGTAAATATTAGTGGAACCAGTGACATTGCTGTTGCACTTGATGGTATATGACAATGTTGAGGACATCATTCCATGAATGGTGGTGTAAGTGCTGCTTCTCTGGAGAATGGAAAAGTTGTTGATGTTGAGTGATTATCTAATTACTGCTACACCTCCCATGGTAGGACTGAAGGACATATTGAACATCAGTATTCTAAGAATTAATCTAAGAATTAAGATGGTTACAGTGGAGGTATGGAGTGTGATGGAGCTCTAAAAATATTTCATGGGTCATTGCCCACTTATAATGTTAGATATACGAAGTAACTAGGCGATGGGGACTCTAAAGCTTTCAATAAAATTGATGAGTTCAATGTTTATGTGGATACATTATTAACAAAACTGGAATAATGTGAACATGAGCAAAAGAGGATGGGTGCTAGACTGAAGAAGCTACAAAGAGAAATGAAAGGAAAGTTGCTATCTGATGGAAAACCTCTGTCTGGCTGAGGCAGATAGACAGAAACTGAAACAGATCTTCTTCAGGAGTCACTATGGACTGGTCATTAGACGAACTGCACCTCTGAATTATACAGCAATGAATAAAGCTGTGGGAGCCACCAACTTTCATAAATTGTTGACAGATGACCACCCTGTTCACAGACTTTGCCCTGAAGGAGCAGATTATTGGTGAGGTTACCAAAAAGCAAAAGAAAGTGGTCAAATATACCATCATAAGCATTCTCTTCCTGAGCCTGTTATGAATGAATGAAATAAAACCAATTTTAGAGACCTGAGTGACCCTGTTCTGCTTAGTAAATGTCTTCATGGGGGCACTCAGAATACAAATGAAAGTTTCAACCATTGCATATGGGAAAGATTACCCAAGAATGTTTTTGTAGGACTAAATACATTAAATGTTGGTGTACTAGATGCAGTGATGTGTTTAAGTGATGGAGTGATAGGAAGGTTGGAAGTCTTGAGAAATTTAGACATAAAATGTGGCTCTAATATGGAAGATAAGTTGCTTGCAATTGACAAACAATGGGTACATGAAGCTGAAAGATTTGCTCTACAAGTTACCAAAGAAGCAAGAAGGAATGCCAAGAGGAAGTTTGAAGATGAAGAACTGCTGCAGGATGAAGACTATGCTTCAGGAATGTTCTGAGCCACAGTTTAATTGCACTACTATCTTCATTCACAATTTCCTGCAAGTTGTATTTTTCACAAGTCAGGTACAAATACTTCGTAAAGTTTGAAAAGTATTGCTCTTAATTTTTTTCTGTAACTTGTTATAGTCCATGCTTATGTAGTATACCAAAGCATTATTGCAGAATCAACCAAATTATAGAAAAAATAACATTTTATTAGGGAAAATTATAAAAATTAAAATGTAAGCTGGGATATTTTTTAGTCTTGTAATATACAAAGTAGGTGGAATTAAATAGGTCTATTACGTCAGCTGTCATGTCGTGCATATCTGGTAAACATAAGATCTCCTTCAAATGTGTAGCCTAACACCGGATTAAATGGTACCTCAAATTGACGAAGCATTTTGGGGAAAAAAATGCATCAATTTCCTTGGGGAAAAAATTGCATCAATTTCTTTGTAATTTTTTTTAATAACACTCAGCAGGTTCAAAAATATTCAAAATACTTGTAACTTCTTTATAAAGTGTGCTGCATTACCTGATATCAACATAAAATCTGCAAAATATATGCATTGTAAACAGTGCCTGAAAGAAATAGATGTTGATTTTTACATAATATTGAGCTGAAAAAGTACCCCATATCCATGAGAAAACTGTGTTTAATACACCAAAAACGAAATTATATTGTCTGAGTTGTAAGTTATCATATTGAATTGCTCAGTCACTCATTATCTTAAATGAACCTTCAGGTGTGAGACAATCTTGGCTTCTCATTTGTATCAATCTACAGCACTTAAAATGATACCCATACATTCATAAGCATAGTTGTAAAGCTTGGTCAACATTATTTGGCATACTTTGGTATAAATCACTGAGCTCCACTCTAGGAATCTTCCATATCCCAAAAACATCCTCTATTTTTGGTAAGATTTAAGAACTGGGGTGTGTGTTTTGTTCCAAAACCACAATCTGCCCATTCTAGCATAAATGGTGGCACTTTCAGTGACTGATTTCTAAGAAGAGTCTTCTCGAATATCTTACACATGTAGAAAAAGACAGCAGACATCTGTGTCTCATACCTTCAGATAGATCATTGCCTCTCCTTCAGAGAGCTGTCACTCAAGATTTTCTTAAAGTTGGGTGTGTGTTTCTGTGCAGTAGCACACAAATCACCTGAGCAAATGATGGGGACTGCCACTAATCTTACCACTTGGCACTAAACTCCCAGAGTGCATTCACAAGTGTCCATGCCAGGTGTTATGTACTCTGCATTTGACTTTGGTCTGTGCGTGGCAATCTGACTGAATCCTCAGCTATCTCTCTCTTGGTCTTTCCAAAGCAGTATATCACGAATTGGGTGGCTACTGTTGTGACTCTGTGTTGTCATGTGTTGCAGATACTTTACCACCACGGGCACAATTGGAGGCACTGAAGAAGCTGCTGGAGTGTGGCGTGCAGTTGGGGGAGCTGTCAGAGGACTACAAGCTGTTGGCAGCACGCCAGGTAGTGGCCACACAGAGTCCTGGATTGGCCCTCTACCAGGAGCTGCAGACATGGCCTGCCTGGGTTGAGCAGCCCTGAAGCTGCTGGATTGACTTTGATTCCACCTATCTCAGTGCCACATCTGTATATGATGTTTCCAATACATCTGCTGAATGAAAGTTTTATTGATTATTGGCAAATCTGACGTCTTATAATCCATCTCAAAGAGAAGTTTTTCTCCACTTGGTACAAAAAGCTTTGAGTGATATGTTACTTTATTATCTGAGAAACACAAGTTAGATGAAATTTGTTACTCTAAGGATATGGAGTTTGGCATGAAAGATAAAAAATTGTTAATTATTAATAATTCTTCCTCTTGGCCCCCTCCTCCATACACACACACACACACACACACACACACACACACACACACACACACACACACACACACACACACACACACTCTCTGATTCAAACACAAATAACATAAGAAAATGCAGATAATCCAGAAAATGTATATCAGATTTATAGAAAAATATTAGAGATATCATTATCTTAGAGATATCATTATCGTTTTTTACCCATAAGAAAGTAAAATACAAAATGCTGTAGTCCACAGTAATTTTTAATGGTACGGAATGTTAAAAACTGAATTGATAGGACCTTTCCTAATTTTACTGATTGTAAAAAGTGCAAGCAAAAGTAGAATTAATGTTTTAGTTCTGTCTTACAAACAAAACCACTTTGACTTAAAATTCTTTACATCTATATGTCTGAGGGTAAACTCTAGCACAAAAAAAATATACCTTTGAAGGAAAGAGAATAATAATGTGAATTGAGTAGTCTGACACAACCTGTACCTCAGTTACCATTAAAGTATCAACACCTTAAAAATTTAGTTCTAAACTGGTAGTAATCTTACTAATTGCCAAATTCATGACAATAATGAATAATAAACTTCTGGTTATTTCATTATAAGGCCAGTTTGAAATTAATAAAGGTTAAGAGTAATTCAGAACGACCTACTTTACATACAGCTGCAATGCATTGGTTCCTAAAAAAAAGATACTGAGAAAATAGAATGTTGTACAAGAAATTATTTAATGTGACAAATTATGTAATTTGCATATTCACAGTAAATAAAATTTCCAAAAGTAACCCTATCTTCCTTCGTTTTAACTAAGATTATGTTGCACTATATTTCATCAGTTTCATTTTAATTTTGAAAAACTCTGAAGATCCTACACAAAGAAATAGAAGCTAGCAGAAAAAAATATGTAATTGACTCTTTGTCACAGTTTACCCCACAAGAGCTTTAATATGCTCTAGTTTGTTCTTGAAAATTGTGTAGCCAAGTATCCAACTTCTAGAGGGACTCCTTTCAATTCTTGAACATGTAGAGTACCAGTGTGTGTTTCACTGCTCCTACTGTAATCATTCTTTGTAATATAATCTATTATATTATTATGATTATGGTGTTTGTTCTTTTGGATGTTTCAAGAAAATAAGATTTCCCATAACTTGCTAATGTGCCTATCTCATCTCTAAGAAATTCCCGACAATGATTTCATGATGCAGCTGTACAAAACCTCTTTATAAAGTTCAGGTTGAGGACTTTCTAATTCAAACAAAGATATATTTACTTCAATAGTATATAGTAATCTGTTATTTTGAGTATACTATTTGTTTCAGCATAAATAAATAGGGTGGATATAAACTTATTTACTTCTTAAAAATGAAATATGGGAATAATTTAGTTATTTATAACATAAAATGGCAAATGAAAAAATAAGATGCTATTAATGTAAGAAAAGCTTCACATGGAAAAAAATTGGAAAAGAATGTTCTTGCTACATAAAATCCACTTTACTAATTTGCTCTCAGCTATTTTAGTCATTCACATTATATGGCTTCCATCAGCTCTAACATTTTACTATCAGCATGCGAGTATGTTTAAGTCATTTTTGTTTTTTATTGAGTCAGTTTACCAGTGCATCTGCATAACATATTGCAATATTACGAGAAGGAAAGTTGCCACTCACCATATAGCGGAAATGTTTAGTCTCAGATAGGCACGACAAAATGAATTTCACACATAAAGCTTTTGGAAAATGGCCTTTGTCAACAAAATACACACACTTGCACACACGTCATCTGCGACTCTGCATCTCTGCTACCTGGTGAGTGGCAACTTTCCTTCTCATTATATTGTTACATTCCATCCTGGATTTTTCATAACATATTGTGTCAGTCAAGAATAAGTTTTTTCTGTGGAAAAAGTGCTAAAACACACATTCTTGACTGTAGGTCAGCCTTTTTTTGGGGGAGGGGGAGGGGGGAGGGGGGAGGGAGAGGGGGAGGGGGGAGGGGGGAGGGAGAGTAAAACAAACACAATTTTTTAAAAAAATCACTGTACTTTCAATGCATATAACTTCTGAATCCATTAAGTCACACAAGATTATGAATGAGGTCTGCTCAGATTAATTTCAGTGATTTAGTTAACTGTGTGTTTCACTGCTCACTCTCATGGTAACCATTATGATGGGGGATGTGTCAAGTGCATAAGAAATGCATATATTATATCCATAGATTTATTTGTATCCAATACATCATCTATGGTATAGAAAGATAGTCAGAGATATGCTGTCTGGCAGACATTTTATTTAATCTGCTAATTTATTGAAAAGTTTTATAGCAGCATATTTTACCTCTTTCAGTGTCAAAGATAGCTTAAGTAGAGGATAGTGTAAGTTTGTCTTTCTTCTGGTGTTATAATCATGAATGTCACTGTTTTTAAACTGATCCATTTTGTTGACAACAAATTTCCTGACTGAGTAAATGTACTGTGAGGCTGTTGTAAGAATTTCTAACCTTTTGAACAGATGTCTACAAGATGTGCAACTATGTGCCACACTCATTATTCTAACCACTTTCTGTTCTGCAGTGATTACTTTTTGCCTAGGTGTTGAGTTACTCAAAAATATTATTCTGTATGACATCAGAGTGAAAGTAAGCAAAGAATGTTAGCTTACTAATTTCTATACCCTTAAAATTGGCAATAATTATGATTCCAAAAGTTGCTGAACCCAAAAAGTTAGTACACTCTAGCGTGGCTACTGACTTATGTTGATGTATTATATTTATTGAAGGAATTATACTCCGTGCAGTAGAAAATTGGTTTTACTGTATTTTTTCAAAGTTCAGAGCAAACGCATTTGCAGAGAACCAATCAATAATTTTTCCAGAGACCTTACTTGTATTATTTTCTGTTGGAATTTCTTTTACTGGGTTAATAATTATGATTCTATCGTCAGATAACAGTGTCAGTTTAGCTTCTTGTTCCAGGTAAGAAGGGATATCATTCACATATCAAGAAGAGAAGGGGCTCATGATCGAACTCTGTGGAACACACAATGCAATTTCACCCCAGTTAGATGGAGGAGGAAACTTGCTTAAATCACTTAAACCTTATAAAGAAACTTTTTGCTTCCTGTTCTGTAGATATGACTTAAGCCATTCATAAGCTGTTTCATTTATACCATAGATTTGTAATTTCTGTAACATAATGAACATAATGTCATGGTTCAGACAGTCAAATACTTTGGATAAGTCATAGAAAACTCCTATTGGTGACATTTTACTGTTTAAAGACTCTATTATGTGGGCAGTGAAAAAATATATGGCTGTCTCAGTGGAAAAGCATTTTTGAAATCTGCACTGTCATTTACTAAGTATCCTATTACTGTTGAGATCCTAACCAATCTTGAGTACATTACTTTCTTGACAATTTTTGTAAATGCTGTAAGCAAGGATACTGGCTGAAATTATTGACATCTTTGGTGTCCCCCTGTTTGTAGAGTGGCTTGACAATGGCATATTTTAACCTGTCAGGGAAAACACCTAGAGTTAGTGATGCATTACATATGTGAGTCAGAACATCAGCTGCAACTACTCCACATTATTTTAATATCTTGTTAGACTTGTCATCTACTCCAACAGAACATTCACTTTTCACAGATTTAGATTTTCCTTATTTTGCAAGAGGTTGTTAGGTGAAAATTAATCTGACTACGATTTCTTGAAACTGACTCTTTCATGGACTGCTTGGGTTTTTCTTTTGAACCATTCTCACCAATTTTTTCACCTACACTTGAGAAATGGTTGTTAAATACATTGGCAACTTGTGTACTGTTGGTTGAGATGGTCTCATTCTCTTTAACAGTGATACTACGTACCCCAGTGGTTACTTTTCCTGTCCTTCTGACAACACTACATACTGATTTGATTTTATTGCCAGAGTTGTTAATTTCATCTCTAATATATGTATTTCTTGATTTTTTTGACAACTTTCTCAGTATGTTACAATAATTTTTATAGTGTAAAATTACTTCTGGATCTTTACAATTCTTGCTGTCTCATACAGTTTTCTTTTTCTTTCTGAAGACATTGTAGTACCTGTAGTAATCCAAGGTTTACTTGAAAACTGTTTGGTGTTACATTTAGTATCTTTTTTGTGTTCAAAAAGGGATATAAATTCATCAAGATATATGTTGCATTTATCATTGGCATTTGGTTCATTACATATACCTCCCCAATTAACATTTTTTAAACTTTCTCTGAATTACTCTACAGTTACTTGGTTGGCCAGCCTTACACTTTTACTTAATCGTTTCTGAACTGTACACCATGTTACATTTTCTTAAGTTAATCAATTGTGCATCATGGCCTGATAATCCATTTATCACAAGGAAAGCATGTGTTAGTCTTACATCCTCTTGCTGCACAAATCGATTATCTAATATAGTGCAACTGTCTTGAGCTGTACATGTAGGGAAACTGACCACTAATTATAAGTGATGTGACATTAATAACACTTCTAGTTCAATTTTCTTATCAGAATTACTTAGAAAGTTTAAACTGAAATCACCACAGATTAATAACTTCTTCTTTTTGTCTGACAGATAGCATAATAGAGCGCCAGATGTTTTTATGGATAGCTCCCAATCTGCTAATGGGGACTTGTACACTGTTGCTAATATCAACACTACATTATCTAGCTGTAGTTCACACTTCACTTCAAAGTGCTGATTGGCACAAAATTTGCTTATTTTACAGTTTTGTACTTATACCCTTGTTTTGTGTAAATGGCAACTCCTCCTTTACCATGTTAGATCTGCAAGCATAAGCTGCTACGTTATACTTATTTATACTGACACTTTCCATCCCCACAGTTACATAATGTTCAGATAGACAAAGTACATCAATTTCATTCTTACTTTTGGGTCATCTAAGCACGCTAACAGCTCATCTACTTTTTTATTCCATTGATATTTTGATGAAGTGAATAGATACTACCCTTAGCTTTATCCCTATTTACTGTACATGAAGCTTCTCTTACTCTATTTTTCTTGATTGTTGTCTGTCTGGGCTTTTTTGTTGGCCTAAAACACCTGCCTGCTGAGTCTCATAAACCACATGGATCATCTCTTGTGTGCTTTTGGGTCCCCTTGCAGTATCTGTTAATAGATAAGCTAACTTATCTTTCCCCTTCCTATTTAGGTGCAGGCCTACTTAAGTGCAGACCACCACATTGCTAACCTGCAAGCTCCTGAAACAATAACAACTGCTTTGTGGCATTACAGTAGCTCCAGCTGATTTGAGAGAGCAATAAAATATTGCTTATAGTATCTAGAGAAATGCTTAGTGTTAGTGTTAAACCTATTCTCATAATTGTTTCATAAACTGATCATCTAGCAAAACTGGAATGAACAGCCCCATGTGGTATGAGTGCTGAAGCTGAGGTCTTAAGATAAAATAATTTTACTGTGTATGATTGCAGATTTCATTATAGCTGCTGGGTTTGCTGCTGCATGCTAGAGATCAGAAACTGAGCAAGTAGGAGTCTACTGTTGAGGGGTACATACATTAGAAATCAAGACAACACTTTCATATCAGTGTTATATTAACTTTCTTCTCTACTGTTACAGTTCTGTAAGTATGATGAGTATAAAGATGTTGATGGTGGGTTTGCTTCCTATTTGTTGACCTGTTTCCTCTTACTGAAGCATACAGGAGTACAAAGCTAGCTGTGGCTTGATACAGAAGTTAGTGCTCAATCTTGCCATTGTAAAGTTGCACTGACAGTGTGAAAACGACCAACTCTCAAGATCAGATGGCATGTAATGAAGCTGTTTTGTATGATTATGAAGGATGTAAGATGGAAAATTAGAGAGCATTGCATAAAACTTCAAATGTGCTCTATAACAGGAAGTGTGTTGTGTGGAAAAAGTTCAGTGCTACAGTTATGCTTCTGGTGAAAAATGTACAAAGTTCACACAATGCAAACAAAATGATCACTTTTTTGTGTAAATTTTTTTAGTTCCAACTTGCCTTTTCGGATAATAGTATGTTGTGCAACTCATCATTCATTTTTCTAATTTTTTTGAAGACTTTTGTATAAATTAAGTCCAGTTTTCTTGTACAGTGTGTTGAAGGTATGTAGTTTCATTTGGATCATTTGCATGTTGTATTGTAATGATGTAGAATAAGTCATTTTACATTTACATAACAAATTTCCAAATATGGCTATTTGCTGTACATTTATAAGCCTTTTGTTTGTTTGTTTTTTTATTGTTGTCATTAAATATACAAAAGTGAGTGTACTGTGCCAGACAATGGAAAATCAATTTGCATTATTAATACGTTGACTGCAGCTGACGCTTATAAGCATTTCCGCAATCAACATGATAGTGCGGATGATGCTTATAAGCATTTCCGCCATCAACACACCAGTGTGGCATTAGTTCGTTCGGCTATGCACTCGTGGTAGAACAAGGAACTAATGAAACATCACATAATGTTTTCCTGTCTGCAGTTGTGTGTTTTGTCTTTAGTCATCTGTCTTGTACATTTTTTGCAATGGTGGCGAATCAACTGACACCGAGACCTTCTAACACAAAAAAGAGTAGGAAGAGTGAACAATATATTGACCATGAGTTTCTGAGTGTGTTAGAAGATAGTGATGTTGAGTTCAGAGGAGGATGGCTGGAATTTGGAGAGTGCAGAAACATACCATAGTGATGTCAATGTGGAAGCAGAACTGTCGAATATGTTTCGCGATGATATGGACGACGATGATGATGAAGAAATTGCCGACGATGCTGCAGCTCATAGTTTATGAAACGAATGGTAATGCACGCAATATATTTGCCAGCGAAATATGAAAGAGGGCTCTAGGATTAGTAATTGGAAACCTGAAGTATAGGAAAAATTCTAATCTTCCTGGGTATTTCATTTCATTTTATTACACATGGGTAATGTAAAATATGCCCTATTACAAGACTACTGGAAGAATTACCCAATGTTCGAAAATAGAGGAAAAGCGATGAGTATGAGCAGAGACAGACACTTGCTCATCTTAAGCTCACTGCATTTTGCAAAAAAGTCAAGAGACCAGAATCCAGGTGATCGATTATATAAAGTATGCCCTATATTGAATTATTTTAACTACTGAATGTGTCAGGTGTCTTATCCAGGTAGAGATCTCTCTTTGGATGAATGGATGATTCTTTGGAGGGGCTGATTGTCATTTAGACAATATATAAAGAATAAAAGGTATAAATATGGCATCAAATTGTACATGCCAAATAAACCAGATAGTTTCATAAATACATGTGTGTGTACATGGGGATGCATGGTGGTGGTGGTGGGAAAAGGGTATGCTGAAAAGATAGTATTACATTTGTTGAAAGAGAAGCTGCATGTTGGCCATCACATTTATGTGGACAATTTTTACAACAGATTTGCTTTAACTAAAACCCTGTTGAATGCAAAACCACATTGCACCAGGATACTAACAGTAAATAGAGAAATACCCCTAAAGATGTGGTATGCATAAAACTGGGGAAAGGAAACACTATTGCACGATATTTGGACAGCGTAATAATCGTCAAATGGAAGGATAGATGAGGTCTCCTATATTTCTACAGAATATCCTAATACAATGGGACATGTGCTGAATGTACGACAGCAAAGTGTCTCAAAACTACGGCCAATTATCAAATATATTAGTTGTATGTCTGTGACTGATAGGCATCTTGGATGTGTATCTTCATCTGTTTGCGTTTGTTTTGTGAAGTGTTTGTATTTGTTTTATTTGATAGCCAATTAAAATGTTGTTACGGTGGGAACATGAAGTTCCTGTACAGTATGTGGACTTATTTGTGGTTTGCTATGACAAAATCAGTTAAAAAAACTTGCAAATTTGTTATATGGGATTGGGTTTCCATGGCGCACATTGCAGATGATTCCTGTTTCTTTTTCACCGTTTGATAAATCTTATGGTGTTTTCAGACTCTCATTCTTTCTCAATGGAGCAGATTTATCACATGTTTGAATCACATTTTATTTCCAGTTTGCAATAAAATCAATAAATCAGAAGCATTGTAGAAGTGTTTGCAATAAAGATGTATGAAGCTTAAGAGTGTCAGACAGCATGCAGCAGTTATCACATGATTTGCATGCAGCTAAAGCATATTTGTATTCTATGTCTAGCACCACCCCTTGCACAGATGTTATGTCCTCTGTCAGTATTATGTACATATGTATGTACACAACATGAACTTACAGGTTATGTAGGGGTATGATTTCACCTCTCAGCTCATGTGCACCTACTAGCGTCCACCTAGAGCAGGGCTTCCCAACCTGTGGTCCGCGGACCCCTTAGGGGTCTGCAGGCTGTTTGTAGGGCATCCGCGGCCACCTTCCACCAAATCATGTAAAATAATGAGTAAAATTATTGAATAAAAATGTGAAAATCAAATTCATCCCTATTTTTCTTTTCGTGTGAAGAACATGTGTACTTCTACTTCAGCTCGTATTCCCAAGCAGCCTTTGCGGTTCCTAAGTGAGAACGCATACACAGTTTTGTGCCAGATAATGCGGCTTCTCTGGTCGACTGTTTCGCAACAATACGGGGATCGCTTGTGTGCCGGCTCACGGTGCTAGATGCTCTGAAACGTTTTACGCATGTGTGGAGTGAGCTTTGTCGACCAATCACAGCGCTCGCTGGCACGTATGCGGCCCCAGGAGCCATTAAATGTTCAAATTGCTTTGTCAGTGCACTACCTATTTTGTAAGTCGATTTTTGACCGTTTATTACTTCTAACATGGATCGGTGGATGAAGTCAGGATCATTGAAGAAGGGTGCAGTTTCTCCATCGCCTTCACAAGAGAAGTTTCCAGTTGAAATGAATGAGGAGGGAGGAAGACCAAAGGAAGAAGAATCACAAGAAGCTCAACAGCCAGATTTATTATGTGAAAATGCTGCTAGTACTCCATTGGTTGCAATATCGTGTGGAAGCGGAATAACCAAGAAGCGTAAGCACAACAAAAGAAATGGGCTTTGTGGAGACAAAGGAGGGTAAAGCTCAGTGTGTAATTTGTGCGCAAGTCCTTCCGAACAGTTCAATGGTTCCAGTTAAATTGCGCCATCATTTTGAAGTAACTCATCTGGATTTCCAGGCTAAGACATCGATTTTTTCAAAAGGAAGAGTACTGAACTAGGTGCCTCTCGGCATTGCATGAAAACTCGTGCAAAATCAATTAATGAAAATTCATTAAAAGCTTCTTTCTTGATTAGTTATCAAGTGGAAAAAACAGGCAAAGCTCATACCATTGCAGAAAATCTCATAAAGCTGCGTGTTAATGATATTGTTTCTTGCATGCTAGACGAAAAGGCAGTAAATCTTGTATCTTCAGTGCCATTGTCAAGAGAGACATTGTTGACATGTCATATGATGTGAAAGATACTCTTGTTTCTCACATCCAACACAATTCATTTTCTCTAAAGATAGATGAATCCACCGATGTTGCAGTATTAGCGATTTCATTGGCTTTTGTCCGTTCTGAATATTCTGGATGTTTTGAGGAGGACCTCTTATTATGCAGACCACTACCTGCCAAGTCCGTCCCCAGTAGCTGAGAGGTCAGCACGACAGAATGCCGATCCTAATGGGTTCTATTCCTGGCAGGGTTGGTGTTGTGTTGTCCTAATCATCTTCATTTCATCCTCAATGACGCCCAAGTCGCCGAAGTGGCGTCATATCGAAAGACTTGCACCCAGCAAACAGTCTACCTGACGGCCTTAGCCACATGACATTATTATATTATATACTACCTGCCAACACAACAGGTGCTGAAATATTCTGTCTATTGGATGATTTTTTGAGGACTAACGAAGTTTCATTGTCTAATTGCACACATGTTTGAACAGATGGTGCAAAAGCTATGACGGGTCCTACAGTTGGAGCAATAACGACAATAAAACTCCAAGAATTGCAGCTGTAGTCATTGTGCTCTCCACAGATATGCTTTAGCTATGAAAGAAATGCCTGTTTTGTTCAAGAAAGTCTTAGACAAATCCATTCGAATTATTAACTACATAAAATCAAGGCCTTTGAAGTCAAGACTTTTCACAATACTGTGTGTAGATATGGGAAGCCTTCATCATTCCCTGCTTCTCCACACAGAAGTGAGGTGGCTCTCACGTGGGAATGCATTCTCTCGGTTGTACGAATTAAGACTGGAAGTCTTAGTTTTCCTTTTGGAGCATAACATGAAATTAGCAGACCTTATTAATGATGAAAATTGGCAGTGTATACTTGCCCCATTTGTCAGATATTTTCTCCAAAATGAATGAAATTAACATTTCACTGAAAGGGCAAAGTGAAACAAAGGTCACTGCTATCGACAAAGTTTGAGCAATCAAGAGGAAAATCAATTTCTGGGCTGAGAGTGTCAAGGAGGGGGAAGTCAAATGTTTTCCTCTTCTCAAGGAGTTTTTGAAAAACAAAACATTGGCGCTTGGCAAGGATTTGTTTCATCAAATCCTGGAACATCTCTGAAGCTTGATGTCATTGTTGGAGCATTATTTCCCAACAGCTGAAGATGTGAAGCTGCAGAAATATGAATGGGTGGTCAACCTATTCACTGTATCGAAAAAGCCTAACAGTCTATCTCCAAATGAATATGAATTGTTGATAGAAATTGCCACAGACCCTACCCTGAAATCAAGTTTTAACATTGAGGGTTTACTCACACTTTTGGATCTGTTTGGATAGCAAGAAATACTACCTCCTTGTTGAAAAGGCAAAACATGTACTTCTTCTGTTTGCCACAACATACATGTGTGAATCTGGATTCTCGATCTATGCTGCTCGCAAAACTAAATACCGAAGCTCTCTAGATTCAGAACCAGGCATCCATCTCCAGTTGTCAAGAACTGAACACAACATTTCAAAATTGTGTCAGCAGAAGCACCCTCAACCATCACATTAGGATTCCATTATTATTCCTGCAAACTCAAGTACAGTAAAGAAGAAAGCATTTTTCTTTGTAGGTGCTCAGTGAACGTACCTGACCTATAACTCTGTAGGAATTTTGTTTCTGTGTTCACTTACAAAATAATTATTGATAGAATTCTGTTGCCATTGATATTTTTATTACAAAAATTAAAATGATCTCTAAAGCTAATTTCTTTTCTTTATATTCCGTTCTCCCAGTTAAAAATATGGCTTGCTTATACTTCAATTACAATTACTTGCTGACACTATATTTTGGCAACTGGCTGTGAGCTTAAACAAATGAGGACTTTTCACGTGCCACCTTGTAAAAGGTAAACCACCTCTGCCAGAAATTCTCTCTCTCTCTCTCTCTCTCTCTCTCTCTCTCTCTCTCTCTCTCTCTCTCTCTCTCTCTCTCTCTCTTTTCTTGGGAAAAAAGAGTCTTACATTCTGTGAAATGCTTTGTTTTCTTTTATATAAATAAGAGCATCTGTTTGTTTTCCCAATTTGTTTACAGTCGAGGCTGACTGCCACGATATAGTGTCCTAGTAGTAGTTGAAGTTTTCAGCTGTGACTAAACTGTTGCCATACCGCCTGCCAGTTGCCAGCTACCAACTGCCGTTCAGTAGGTACAGAAAGACATAAAAATAACTAGAGATTCCAACCTGTTTACATGAGCACAAAAATCTATTGCTGAAATGGAAAACAGCTTTATAAAAGCAGATTTTGTAGTGTTTACCTGACCAACCAAAAGTGGAACTGGGACATCAGCTTGCGAAATTATGTTTTGGACATGTAAACTGGGTGAATGTATTACACAGACACACACATGCACATGCGACTGTTAAGAATTATGCATGCTCCTTACACAACAGTAGCCAAACAGTGGAAGTGAACAGACCACAAACAGCAGCTCGGAAACAGCGAACACTTTGGACGTGACATTGATGCTCTTGGAGGAAGGCAGCTCCAAAGTGTGAAATTTCAATTATCAAGTAATTTTAATCAGGCTATAGTGTGTTGAACAAAGGGAGTAAATCCACTAGTAAGTGTCTGGCTGCTGTGGGAATTCAAATTGGATAGTTAATTTCAATTTATTTTCATTCATATCTAAATCAAAGACTATGGATACTGTGCATGAAGTAATTAATCTTATTTGCACAGACCATATGGCAGCAATATATAGGGAGCTGTAGTATATTTCTCAATTCCTCACTGAAAATTGTTCCTTGAATATGTTGCATTTGTGAGATAGACATCAACTATCTTAGTATCTACTAGTCCAGGTTTTTCATATTTTCAGTGACACTGTGCCATGGCTGTGGTACCTTTGGTGCTGCTCTTCTTTGTATATGTTCAGTGTCCCCTGTTGGTAGTATATTATATAGGTAATATGTACTTCAGCAGTAGTGAATGGTTGGTCATTCACCTTCTTTGTAAGCGATACCCATTGTAGATTCTCAGTATCCTATCCAAGAACTAGTATCAGAGACCTGATTTATTTACTACTGAGGCCAGTAGGACCTTGTTAATGTTGTGTGCCTGGGGATCTGTCAACGCTGGATTATCAAATATAACAGATTATCAAGGTCATTTCTAAAAACTTGGCTCAAAAAAGTCATTAGCAAAATATATAATTTTAATGGAAGTAACTGTTGCATAAGAAACACAGCAGGAGATAATACAGTTTAACAAAATTAAAAGTATGTACTTATTTTCTGTAAAAATGAAACTGAATTAAAGGTCTAGTGCTGTACTGCTCTATTAAATCAGTTTAAGGCTCAAAACTGTAGCCCGTTCAAATATTTATAAATTTGAAAAATCAAGAGCAAGCTAATTAACAAAAATTGTTACAAAGATTTTGGTGCAGTTCATTTGGGATCACTGTCTTTAGAAATGGCACAGACACGCTTGTCTGGCATTTATTAAGTGGATTATCTCAGAGTACTATCTACCACTGATTGTTTAGCAAATTCTTTCTCAGATTGAGCTGTTTCATGACAAAAATTATGTAGTATATTGTAACACTTTGTAACTTCAGTCATGTGTTGTTGGCTACTCTCAGAAAATTTTACAAACGTGTTTAAGGCTTCTGAAGTCTCAGCTAAGGAAATGCACGTTCTAGACATTTCTTCTTTGTCACTCTGTTTATGGTGCCTTCTGTGGGTTGAAAACACTCTGTAATGTCACATTGTCAGTCCTCTCTTCTTCGATAGCTGAATTTCTGTCAATGTTGATCCACTTGTCAACGTCTTCTACTGAAAACACACACAGTTCATTAGTGGATGCAAAATTGATTATTTGTACAGTTTCAGATCGATCAGTTGTGGACTTATCAGCATTTAAATCATTCACCATCTTGAGTTTTCATGAAACAGCTTATGTGATATTCTTCACCAGGCACTGTGCAATGTAGTGTTTTTCACAGAGGTCCAAGAAATTAAAGCTGTGGAAATAGTGGTGAAACTTCATTGGAACTCTGACACTGTAATCTCATATTAGCAGCTTTTGCACTAACATTCCTCTCTACCAGCCCTTAAATTCTGTATGACCCCTTGGTTCAGGGGTTTAATTAGTGACATAACATTGGCAAGAAGTTTGGTATAAAAAATATTACCCTGACACAAGCTCCAATTCTGGAGGGTAAGCTTGAAACTATGAAAGATGAGAGCAAACTTAGAATTTGTAGATAGTTCTGTTTTCTTGAAATTTTCTTTCACAGGTGGAACAAAACTATGGAAGAACCCATCTGTGAACAGCTCAGCTTTCATTTATGCATTAGTCTGTGCACCATAAATAACAAAGCTAAAAAATATCGGAAAATTTCTGATACATGTTGGACTATCATATCTACTGGATTATCAAGTGCCAGGTTATCGTGGTCTAACTGAATATGTCAGCACATCATTTTGTATTTCTACAAACTGTTACTCTGAGGTATTTGTACGATTTGACTCACAGATATTGCAGTATTATGGTGTTATGCTGGCTTTATCTTTTGAACACTACAATTTTCATTTAATGGTAAGTTCCCAATCTTTGCATCATTCTGAAATGTTATCGAGATCAATTTCCTTCCGATATCACTCCAGTATAGATAACTGCATCATCTGCAAAATGTCTGAGGTTACAGTCTGTTGTTTCTCAGGTCATTAATATACAGTATGAAGAGAAAATACTAGCATATTTCCCAGGAACACACTTGACTTCAAGTGACTTGAAGTTATTTCTACAATTATCTGTGACTCTTCAATAAAGATGACATGCTGCTTCTTTCTCTCCTGAAGAATCCTTAGTTCAGCATTAAATGTTGTTTGATGCCCTTATGATCATACTTTTGTCAATTGTTTCTGTAATACTAAGCTGAATGTTTTTTTGGAAAGCATGAAACAGTGCACTACTGCATTGATCCTTGGCTGTAAACCTTGAATCTGGTTTCACAAGACAGATGTTTTTGCAATTTGTGCTGGTCAACATGGAGGAGGTTATTCTGTTAGAGATACCTAATTATGTTTGAGCTCAAAATATGCTCTAAGCTTTTACAGCAGGCAGATATCAATGACATGTAGGTCACTTACACTGCCCTTCTCGTAGAATTGTGTGAGGTGCTTTTTTGCAACAACTGGGTACAGTTATTTGTCCGTGGGATCTAGGGTTTATTATGATTAAAAGAGAGACTAACTCAACTGCAGTCCCCTACGTCATTTGAATCATTCTTTCATCGAAATGATGTGGAATGAATAAGTTTACACAATGTGTAAGCTTGCTAACATTAAGGAACACTTTAATTTTTAGTTCTACTTGTGCAACAATACTTATTAAAACTAGATTTAGTACTTATCAGACATGTTATGTTAGTGGGCAAATGATCAGAAATTTTTGTTGCTACGTATTTAACTCCTTTGACCAGTGACAGTTTCAACAATGGGTAACAAAGTCATTTTTTCCTAGGGGTGTAGGGGTGGACATCACTGTTCTTCTAACAGAATTTCATTGGTGAATATAAATGGTCCAGTCACACTGTGATGACTACCTATGTTAGACATCAATGTACAATAATCGCTTACAGATGGGGAGCACTAGCTGTGGAGGGTACCATATATAAAGTGTGTCAGAGATGCAGAAAACAGTGCAGGCATTGTAATGTGGAAGCAGTCATTTATTTATCTGGTGCCCAAAAGGGCATGATCATTGGCTTTTTGACCAAGAGTGGAAATGTTTCCAAAAAAGCTAAGTTTGACTGTTCAAGTGCTGCCGTGGGTAAAGTATACTTCTGCATCAGACAGATGGCCTTTGGTGTAAACAGTATGAAATGGCTGGAAGCAAACACCCCGCAACAGTTGTCAGAAGGGACCAAGATGGAGAAGGGAGCATTATGGTCTGGGAAATGGTTTTTGTGGCATTCCCTGGGTGATCTCATCATTTTGGAAGACACACTATATCAACACAAGTATGCATCTATCCTTGGGGACCATGTCCACCCCTTCATGCAATTTGTTTTTCCTCATCATGGTGTCTACCAGCAGGACAGTGCAACATGTCACACAGTGTATGTGTTTTGTTTCAAGAGCACAGGGATGAGTTTACTGTACTCTCCTCGACATCAAACTACCCAAATTTAAATTCAATCAATAATGCATGGTCCAACCTTGATTGGGCTGTTTATGCCTTGGATCCTCTATCAAGAAATGTAGCACAGCTGGCCATGGTACTGTAGTTGGCATGGCTCTACATCTACATCGGTACTCCACAAACAACCCTACAATGCATCGTGGATGGTACCCTGTGCCACTACTAGTAATTTTCTTTCCTGATCAACTTGCAAATAGAATGAGAGAGAAAAGACTATCCATATGCCTACACATGGGCGCTAATTTCTTGTACCTTATCTTCGTGGCCCTTATACTAAAAATGTATGTAGGAAGTAACAGGAGAGCTCTGCAATCAACTTCAGATGCCAGTGCCCTAAATTTCCCCAGTAGCATTACTTGAAAAAATGTTGCCTTCCCTCCAGGGATTCTCATTTGAGTTCCCAAAACATCTCTTTAACACTGTTTTTTTCGAACCTAGCAGTAAAAAATCTAACAGCCTGCCTCTGAACTGTTTTGATGCCTTCCTTTAATCTCACTTACTATGGATCCCAAACACTTTAAGCAGCACTCAAGAGTAGGTCACACTAGCATCCTATCTGTGGGTCCTTTACAGATGGACCACACTTTCCTAGAACTCTCCCAGTGAATTGAAGTCAAAAATTTTTCTTTCCTACCACAATCCTCACATGTTCATTCCATTTCATATTGCTGTAAGACATTATGCCCAGATATTTACTGTGTCAAGCCGGACACTGTGAATGCTGCATTCAAACATTACAGGTTTTTTCCCTACTAATCTGTATTAGCTTATTTTTCTACATTTAGAGGCAGCTGCTATTCACCACACTAACCAAAAATTTTGTTTATCATCTTGTACATTCCTACAACTTTGACACCTTATGTGCACCAAAGCATAATCAGGAAACAAGTGCAGATTGCTGTTCACCAGATCATTTACGTATATAAAGAATAATAGCAGTCCTATCACACTTCACTGGGGCACTCCTGATGATATCCTCATCTGTGACGAACACTCACTATTGAGGACAACATACTGGTTTCTACAACTTATGAAGCCTTCAAGACACTGACATATCTGTGATCCTATGCCATATACTCACACCTACATTAACAGTCTACAATTGGGCACCATGTCAAATGCTTTTCAGAAATATAGAAATATAGAAACTGCCTGTTTCCTTTCATCCATGTTTTGCTGTACATCATGTGAGAAAAGGGCACGCTGAGTTTTGCGTGAGTGATGCTTCCTAAAACCATGCTGATTTCTGGACATAAGCTTTTCAATCTCAAGAAAATTGGTTATTTATTCTGAGAGGTCTGTAATTTTATGAGTCCATTCTTTTACATCTTTTTGTACACAGGAGTCGCCTGCATTTTTTTCCAGTCATTTGAGACTTTGCACTTGGTTACAGATTCACGATAAATGTGAGCTAAGTAAGAGGCCAATGCTGTAGGGTACTCTTTTTAACAACTGAACTGAGGTTCCATCTGGACCAGGTGACTTATTTGTTTTCAACTTCTTCAGCTGTTTCTCTATGCCAGGGATACTTATTACTATGTCATCCATATGGGAGTCTGTCTGGTGGTCAAGCAATGGTACGTTTTTATGATTCTCCTGCATGAATGATTTCTTGAATGTGAAATTTAAAACTTCGACTTTCATTTTGCTATTTTCAAGTGCCACAGTAGATTGGTTAACAAGAGACTGGATGGAGGCCTTAGACCCACTCAGCAATTTTACATAGGACCAGAATTTTCTCATGTTCTCTGCCAGATCTTATGTTAAGGTACGACGGTGGTGGTAGCTGTGTGCTTTGCACGTGGATATTTTCACAGATCCACAAATCTTTGCTAACCTTTTCTTGTTGTCATTTGTGCATTCTGTTTTTACTGAGAGTGCAACAGCCTCTGCTTCCTCAGCATTTTTTTCTATATCTTGTTATTAAACCATGGTGGGTCTTTTCCATCCTTAATCCACTTATTAGGCACATAATTCTCCAGACCAATATTTCCAATCTGCTTAAACTTTGCCCATAACTCCTCCACATCCATCTTACTGGAACCAAGTGATGTTGATAAGTGAGATGCTAACAATTGCTTGTCTGCTGTTTCTAGCAGAAACCTCTCCTATCCTTTTTAACTGATTTATTAACCACCACAGTTGCTATAATGACATGATCACTAATCCTTGTTTCTATACTGACATTGTCAATAGTCCATCCTGTTTGTAGCTGCAAGGTCTAAGATATTTTAGTTGCTTGTGGGCTGCCAAACAACCGCCCAAGACAACTTTTCAGAAAAAGTCTTCAAAAATACTTTGCCTGACTGTCTATACCTCCTCCAATGAATCCGTAGACATTCTAGTCTATGCTCAGGAGGTTACTCAGCTCCATCTAGTAAAGCATGAACTGAATATTTATACGCTACTGACTGGAGACATTCTTTGAATGAGCCTAGTCTCCAAGACTAGGCATCCCTGTTGATACCTTCCAGAACCTCATTAAACCTCTTCATACACATCTTGCTGTGGTCCACCTGGTAAAGATAGTTATTCAGGCTTTTGACAGGTGGTCACATTAATGTGTTGTGATGGTGCAGTTAAAATGCCTCCATGAAAAGGCACCTACATGATGACTACGGGTGAACACTACACATTATTCTTTCTGCTCACTTTTGTGCAATCAATACTTTCTTCCTGAGTAATGACCTCCCCATAAAATAATTTCATATGATATTGTTGAGTTGAAATATGCAAGTGTGTCTTGAGAGTGATTTGTTTGTCAGTTATATTTTGTATGGGCTCTGATTAGATTTCCATCAGCCCCTGAGTGAGCCTCAGGGGCTGATGGAAATCTAATCAGAACCCACACAGAATATTACTGAGTTTTTGCAAATTTTAGCAAATTCAGCCATTTCTCAATATCACTGGCACAAATATCTACTTCACAGACCTTTACTGCAGTGCAAGAATTAATCTGGTGCAGTACATCTGTTATCTTCCTTCATAAAGTAACACTGGAAAATGGGTGTTAAATTTTACTGTATGTGGTGACACAGGAGAACCTTGGCTTTTGATTTGCTGACCTTTATTTTAATTTACTGTTACAAAAAATTAAAATTTTTGCAGTAATGAGCAATACTAAAAACGAAGTATGGAGTCCCACAAGAGTCAGTTTTGGGACCTGTCCTATTTCTGGAGTTTGTAAATGACTTTGCCATAAAATAGATGATGGAACCAGATGACACTAATAGTCTAATTAAATCACACAGGAAAATATGCAGGAAATGGCAACATTGGTTATGCATAGTTTGGCACAGTGGTTCAGGAACAATAAGCTCATCATAATTTCAGAAAAAAACTGTGGCAGTTAACTTCAACACCACACAGAACCTCCATTCTGCAATCTTTGTTTCTACTGGTGAAGGAAAAATGTCTCAAATGTGAGTCATAAAAAAAATTTAGGCTTATCTCTTCTTGAGGATTTGGAGTTTGAGAAGCACATTAACAACCTAATTAAAAAGCTAAATAACTGTTGTACACTTTTAGGATTCTCACTCAAAATACATGCTGCTCATTGATGTTGACAATATACCATGGTAATACAGAGTCATTACTGATGTATGGAATTATTCAAAATACAGAAAAAGATTACAGAAAAAGATTTTCAGGGTGATAAAGTTAACAGCTTTGCTCAGTCATTCTTGGAAGTAATCGGTGTAGTGCAGCATTTAATTTAGTGTTGTGGTGTGGCATTTTCCTCTAAGTACAACTCTCTTCAGTTCATAACAATCATTGTGTCCACACTGTTTACCCTTCACTATGGTAGGAAGGACAAGCCTAGTAATTGTTTGCACAAGAAAACGCAGTTTAGCAATCTAACACCACAAACCTCTAAAACCAAATTAGTATGACAGAAGAGAGAGGTCAGAATTCGCAACATACATTATTTATTATGCAGTCACATAATGGACAATTACTGTAAATTTGCTATGAAATTTACTCTGCCATACAGAAAGAATTTAAAGATTTAGCTGCGAATGAACGAGTAAAAAATTTTAAGGACTGCTGGATGGGACTCGTTTACAACAAGCAGTTAGTGCTGAATTGGCAGGCATGGAGCATATGAAAAAAGTGGTGATATGAACAGTAAAATTTTGGTAGTAGTACACATTATTCCATTGTCATTTGCAAACAGTTTTTGATGGAAATAAACAAGGAGTATGAAAAGTACGTGAATATGATGCTGCAAAATACAGGGTGTATCAGAAAGAATCATCAAATTTGAAAAAAAAGTTGCTTTTATCTTATCTGAGATATGTGTGTGAGCAATAAACTATTGGAAAGATAAAACTCTTGAGTTTTACATGGTTGCCATTGGGTATCAGCAGTGTCCACTTCAGAGCTAGTAAAAATGGTGTTGGGACAACAGAAAATGTTTTGTGTTGTGCATTTTGTGCAGGGTGTGTGAGTAATGACTGCTCAGCATGACTTTCATATTAGGTGTGATGTGCATCCTGCTACAATGCAGAGCGTTAGATGATTGCATGAAAAATTCCAAGAAACAGGTTGTTCGTGTAAAGGCAAATTGCTGGGAGGTACCAGACTGTCTGACAGAGACAATGAATGCATCCACCATAGTTTCATAAGGAGTCCGCAGAAATCTGTTTGTTGTGCAGCTCAACTGTTCAACATACCCCCAATGTCCATCTGGCATATGTTGAGTTGATGTTCACACATGAAATGCTACAAAATTCAGCTACTGCAATCTTTGTAAAAATGACAAGCAACAACTTTTGGAGTTCTGTAATTTCATTCTTGGAAAGGTGGAGGATGACAGTTTTCTTACATGCTTAGTGTTTAGTGACAAGACAACATTCCATTTAAATGAAAAGGTGAACCATCATAATGTGAGAATATGGGGGTACAGAACAACCACATTGCTGTACAACATGAGAGTGGCTCTCCAAAATTAAATGTATTTTCTGCAGTTTCATGGGAAAGGTATGTGGTCCATTTTTCTTTGCCAAGAAAACTGTTACAGGAATCACATATCTCAATATGCTTGAGAACATTTCTTTTTCTGCAGTTGGAGACTGATTCAAATGACTTCATTTACAGTACTGGCAGAAGTAAAGCTGTGAGTACCGGGCGTGAGTCGTGCTTCGGTAGCTCTGATGGTAGAGCACTTGCCCGCGAAAGGCAAAGGTCCCGAGTTCAAGTCTCGGTCGGGCACACAGTTTTAATCTGCCAGGAAGTTTCATATCAGCGCAGAGTGAAAATCTCATTCGGGATTTGGAAAGGTGTTGACCCAATTGTCGGTCCTGTGAAACCCTGCTCTCATTTACGGAATGACACATTACATTTGGAGACTACTGCTGATTCTCAAGCACAACAATTGTTTGCTGCCTTGCTTCTCCATAGCTACCCAATTTGTGTTGAGGCTCATAGAATTCATAATTGTTCCTGTTGTGTAATTTACATCAGACTGCTCGAAGGTCTAACTGAGGCCAAAATTCAGTCTTACCTCTCTGATCAAGGTGCCCTTGGCATCTGTCATGTTGTAACCATGAGAGGAACAGTCATGGGGTGGCCATAAATGAAAGCACGGCAGGACCAAATGGGAGCAGCCTGAGAACAAACAAGATGGACAAAGGGAAACGATGCACATGCACGACGACAGAAAACTGAGCAAGACACCAAGAACAACACACAATAAGTAACAGGGTCACATGCAAAAACTGTACACTAGTACATTGAAATAAGCAAAGTAAACAGGATATCTGTAAGCAAGATATCAAGAGACTCACGCAAATATCAGACTCCTTCACTGAGTGAGAGGCAGGCACTTAAATACATGATAGGGTACGTCGCTATTGGCCGCTGGGACCATGTGCTCTGCAGTGGCGCCCTCACATTATACGTAGGCCAGGAGCCCTTGCCTGGTGACCCGCACACACAGTGCACCCGTAGACCAGCCAGTCAACACCGCCATCAATGCCGGGCCAATACACATGCTGGCGAGCCAAAACTGTCATGTGGGACATACCCCAGTGCCCACGGTGTAACAAACTGAACACTTGATGCCACAAATCAGGAGGGATGATCACCTGATGGGCATCCGATTCCATGGCCAACAGCAGGACATCATCAATCATGGAAAGCCTGTGTGACATGTGGCACCAGGGGCTGAAGTCAGTCTGCATCCAATGAGTAATATAGGAGAGCCACCTGTGGACCACATGGCAGAGAACATGCCACAACATATGGTCTCGGCGTGTAGCTGTGGCAATGTGAGCAGCCATAAGAGGCAGACCATCTAGTGCATCCCGGCGGGCAGAATTAATGTGAAAGCAGAGAACCTCCTGTTGGTCAAACACAGGATCGGGGCCTGCTGGGAGGTGTGACAAAGCGTACGCATTAGCACGGTGGGCGGTGGGCTTATACTGGATGGCGTAAGTATAATTCCGTAAAAATAATGCCCAGAACTGGAGACATTGAGCCGTCCACTCAGGAAGATGAGAGTGGGATCCGAAAAGCATAACTAAGGGTTTATGGTCAGTCAGCAGGGTGAACTTTGCCCCAAAGAGATAGGTGTGAAATTTTTGGATATTGAACATTATCGCTAGGGCGACCTTTTCAATCTGGGAGTAGTTCCATTGTGCTGGGGTTAATGTCTTAGATGCATAAGCGATGGTCTGTGCTGCAGTTGTGGGAAAGCATCAGACACCCGAGGACTCTGAAGCTGTTGTGGTAGTGCAGCCCTTGCATCAACTTTGTCCGTTAGCAACCACACAGTGACTGCTGTAAGATGTCTAACTACAGCTGCTACTGCTGCATGAGCTGCTGCTGTTGCTCCAGAAAACAGACCAACTTCACCTCCATGCTAACAACTACCACAGTTTACCTTATGCCAAAAATGTAAATGCAACCGGAATGGTTGCAGGATGGTAGTGAACGGAAGCACAGTGGGACTAAATGGAAGCAGCCTGCGAACAAACAAGATGGACAACAGGAAAGGATGGACACGCACTTTTTTTTTTTTTGCCCCCATCAGTCTACTGACTGGTTTGATGCGGCCCGCTACGAATTCCTCAGTTTTTCCCCTCTACAGCTCCCTCTAGTACCATGGAAGTCATTCCCTCATGTCTTAGCAGAGGTCTTATCATCCTGTCCCTTTCCCTTATCAGTGTTTTCCACATATTCCTTTTCTCTCCGATTCTGCGTAGAACCTCCTCATTCCTTATCTTATCAGTCCACCTAATTTTCAACATTTGTCTATAGCACCACATCTCAAATGCTTCAATTCTCTTCTGTTCCGGTTTTCCCACAGTCCATGTTTCACTACCATACAATGCTGTACTCCAGATGTTCATCCTCAGAAATTTCTTCCTCAAATTAAGGCCGATATTTAATATTAGTAGATTTCTCTTGGCCAGAAATGCCTTTTTTGCCATAGCAAGTCTGCTTTTGATGTCCTCCTTGCTCCATCCGTCATTGGTTATTTTACTGCCTAGGTAGCAGAATTCCTTAACTTCATTGACTTCGTGACCGTCAATCCTGATGTTAAGTTTCTCGCCATTCTCGTTTCTACTACTTCTCATTACCTTCGTCTTTCTCTGATTTACTCTCAAACCATACTGTGTACTCATTAGACTGTTCATTCCGTTCAGCAGATCATTTAATTCTTCTTCACTTTCACTCAGGATAGCAATGTCATCAGCAAATTGAATCATTGATATCTTTTCACCTTGTATTTTAATTCCACTCCTGAACCTTTCTTTTATTTCCATCATTGCTTCCTCGATATACAGATTGAAGAGTAGGGGCAAAAGGCTACAGCCTTGTCTTACTCCCTTCTTAATACGAGCACTTCGTTCTTGATCGTCCACTCTTATTATTCCCTCTTGGTTATTGTACATATTGTATATGACCCGTCTCTCCCTATAGCTTACCCCTACTTTTTTCAGGGTCTTGAACAGCTTGCACCATTTTATATTGTCGAACGCTTTTTCCAGGTCAACAAATCCTATTAACGTGTCTTGATTTTTCTTTAGCCTTGCTTTCATTATTAGCCGTAAAGTCAGAATTGCCTCTCTCATGCCTTTACTTTTCCTAAGCCAAACTGATCGTCACCTAGCACATTCTCAATTTTCTTTTCCATTCTTCTGTATATTATTCTTGTAAGCAGCTTCAATGCATGTACTGTTAAGCTGATTGTGCGATAATTCTCGCACTTGTTAGCTCTTGCCGTCTTCGGAATTATGTGGATGATGCTTTTCCGAAAGTCAGATGGTGTGTCGCCAGACTCATATATTCTACACACCAATGTGAATAGTCGTTTTGTTGCCACTTCCCCCAATGATTTTAGAAATTCTGATGGAATGTTATCTATCCCTTCTGCCTTATTTGACCGTAAGTCCTCCAAAGCTCTTTTAAATTCCGATTCTAATACTGGATCCCCAATCTGTTCTAAATCGACTCCTGTTTCTTCTTCTATCACATCAGACAAATCTTCACCATCATAGAGGCTTTCAATGTATTCTTTCCACCTATCTGCTCTCTCCTCTGCATTTAACAGTGGAATTCCCATTGCACTCTTAATTTTACCACCGTTGCTTTTAATGTCACCAAAGGTTGTTTTGATTTTCCTGTATGCTGAGTCTGTCCTTCCGACAATCATATCTTTCTCGATGTCTTCACATTTTTCCTGCAGCCATTTCGTCTTAGATTCCCTGTACTTTGTATTTATTTCATTCCTCAGCGACTTGTATTTCTGTATTTCTGATTTTCCCGGAACATGTTTGTACTTCCTCCTTTCATCAATCAACTGAAGTATTTCTTCTGTTAGCCATGGTTTCTTCGCAGCTACCTTCTTTGTACCTATGTTTTCCTTCCCAACTTCTGTGATGGCCCTTTTTAGTGACGTCCATTCCTCTTCAACTGTGTTGCCTACTGCACTATTCCTTATTGCTGTATCTATAGCGTTAGATAACTTCAAACGTATCTCGTCATTCCTTAGAACTTCCGTATCCCACTTCTTAGCGTATTGATTCTTCCTGACTAATGTCTTGAACTTCAGCCTACTCTTCATCAATACTATATTGTAATCTGAGTCTATATCTGCTCGTGGGTATGCCTTACAATCCAGTATCTGATTTTGGAATCTCTGTCTGACCATGATGTAATCTAATTGAAATCTTCCCATATCTCCCAGCCTTTTCCAAGTACACCTCCTCCTCTTGTGATTCTTGAACAGGGTATTCGCTATTACTAGCTGAAACTTGTTACAGAACTCAATTAGTCTTTCTCCTCTTTCATTCCTTGTTCCAAGCCCATATTCTCCTTTAACCTTTTCTTCTACTGCTTCCCCTACAACTGCATTCCAGTCGCCCATGACTATTAGATTTTCGTCCCCCTTTACACACTGCATTACTCTTTCAATATCCTCATACACTTTCTCTATCTGTTCATCTTCAGCTTGCAAAGTCGGCATGTATACCTGAACTATCGTTGTCAGTGTTGGTCTGCTGTCGATTCTGATTAGAACAACCCGGTCACTGAACTGTTCACAGTAACAGACCCTCTGACCTACCTTCCTAATCATAACGAATCCTACACCTGTTATACCATTTTCTGCTGCTGTTGATATTACCCGATACTCATCTGGCCAGAAATCCTTGTCTTCCTTCCACTTCACTTCACTGGCCCCTACTATATCTAGATTGAGCCTTTGCATTTCCCTTTTCAGATTTTCTAGTTTCCCTACCACGTTCAAACTTCTGACATTCCACGCCCCAACCCGTAGAACATTATCCTTTCCTTGATTATGCAATCTTTTTCTCATGGTAACCTCCCCCTTGGCAGTCCCCTCCCAGAGATCCGAATGGGGGACTATTCCGGAATCTTTTGCCAATGGAGAGATTATCATGACACTTCTTCAGCTACAGGCCACATGTCCTGTGGATATACGTTACGTGTCTTTAATGCAGTGGTTTCCATTGCCTTCTGCATCCTCATGTCATTGATCATTGCTGATTCTTCCGCCTTTAGAGGCAATTTCCCACCACTAGGACAAGAGAGTGCCCTGAACCTCTATCCGCTCCTCTGCCCTCTTTGACAAGGCCGTTGGCAGAATGAGGCTGACTTCTTATGCCGGAAGTCTTCGGCCGCCAACGCTGATTATTTATCAAAATTTAGGCAGTAGCTGGGATCGAACCCGGGACCGAAGACATTTTGATTATGAATCAAAGATGCTACCCATAGACCACGTGTAGAACATCTATTACTACATGGAAATAAGCAAAGTAAACATGATGTCTGTAAGTGAGATATCAAGAGACTCACACGAATATCAGACTACCTCCCTGAGTGAGAGGCAGGCATTTCAAAACATGATAGAGGACATTGCTATTGGCCACTGGGACCATGTGCTCCAAAGTGGCACCCTCACATTATATGCGGGCCAGGAGTGCAAGCAGTCATGACTTACACCATGATGGCTGCAGAGGCCTCTAATGGTAATCGAGGTCCATGCCATCTGGCGCGGATTCATAACCTGTGGTGCTCAGTATCAGACATCATGTAATGAAAAAGATAGATTCCTCCTTAGTGCCCATCCACTTCTTTTTATCTCACCTTTGATAGAGTGGTGCTTCTATCCAAGATCAAAGCAGTTTATGAAATTATCACAGTCTAGCCATACATCCCAAACCCAGTGTGCCATCGTTTCGACCACACTAGAATGTCTTGTTGACACCTAGCCAAATGTGTAACCTATGGTAGGGATGCACACGAGGGTGATTTTCTGCCTTCTTCTCCCCACTCTCAACTGCAATGGCGGCCATGCCGCCTCCTCATGGGATTGTCCCATGTATCTTGATGAGTGGGCTGACCAAGAGATCCAGGTAAAGGAAAACATGCTTTACCAAGTCGCTCACAAGTTACTGACTAGTTGCAAACCCTGTGTTCTCCCATCTGGCACCTATAGTTCTGTTCTTGTTCCCCCTTGCTCCATGAAGTACATGGCCATGCAGAAATGTGTTCTCAGATTCATCTCTGAGGTTGTTAAATCACCCAGTGTCAAGGTAGCATCCCCATGTCCCCATCCAGCTGTGCAACAACCCGTAAAACTTTAGACTCAAGGAGCGAACCATCAGCTACACAACCGGTAGGCCGGAAAGGACAGAAAGAGTTCTCCCAGGTAGACTTCCTCTGTCCCTCCAGCTAAACAACACCTGAGTCTTCCTCTAACCAGATAGGCTCAAAGAAGTCCACCAAAGGCAAACGGTCTTCTCCTTTGCCAACTCAAAGATCATCTTCGACGATGTCACCTCATTGTAGCTTAGCCCAGCCAGCATCTGTATCGTCAGTGCGCACCATCTACCGTTGTTCAGTGTTGGACTCCACGGACTGACCACACAAGCAAGCCAATGCTTCTGTGGGCCCCATGGAGCAGGATCCTCCTGCTTCTGTGCCCCATAGTAGTGACCCTACACAGGCTGTCACTCAGCGGCCGCCGAGTTGACCCCCCCCCCCCCCCCCCCCCCCGCCCCCCTACATCTGTTCCTCCTCATGACTGCTTCCACTGGAATGTTCGCAGCCTTTGGTCCCACAAAAATGATTTACGGGTGCTTTTAGCATCACAGCATCCTCTTGTACTCTGCCTTCAGGAAACTAAATTGTGCCCTCACGACCGCTTTGAGCTTTCACATTACTTACCAATTCGTTTTGACCTTCTGAGGTCAGAATTCTATCTCAAGGGGGCGTCATGCTGCTCATTAGGGATGACATTCTTAGTCAACCCATCTCCCTGACTGTCCATGTTCAAGCTGTTGCAGTTCGCCTTTTCCTTTCCTACCTGACCTTTTCCCTCTGTACCATTTATGTCCCTCCATCATTCAATGTCACCAGAGGAGACCTCCTCCAGCTTATTGGGCAACTACCTCCCCCATATTTGCTACTCAATGACTTTAATGCGCATCATCCCCTTTGGGGTTGCCCCAGGACCTGTCAGAGAGGTGCCCTCTTGGCTGATCTTCTTAACCAACTGAACCTCTTCTTCCTTAACACTGGAGTACCCACTTTCCTTTCCGACTCCTCACACACCTATTCCCATTTGAACCTATCATTTTGTACTGCCCAGATTGCCCATTGTCTTGAGTGCTCTGTTCTTTCTGACACCTACTTGAGTGACCATTACCCGTGTAATCTCCATTTGCTGACTCCTACCTCATCGGCATGCATGCTCAAATGGCAGCTTAGTAAAGCTGACTGACAGCTTTAGTCCTCCATGATGACTTTCGAAGAACAAGATTTCCTGAGTTGTGATGACCAGGTGGAATATCTCAAACGTTATCTGTACTGCTGCAGAATGTTCCATTTCTTGCCCTTCCTCTTTACCATGTTGTGTTCCAGTCACTTGGTGTACTGAGGTATGCTGTGATGCAATTCATGCATGGAGACATATTCTCCAAATTTTTAACTGTCATCCTATGATGACAAACTTTATTTATTATAAACAGATGCATGAAAAGTGTCATTGCACTCTTTGGGATAGCAAAAGAGCTAGATAGATTTCGTTCACTAATTCTTTTAACAGTTCGATCCCTTCCTTTGTCATGTGGGCCAACCTCTGATGGCTCTCTGGGACCAAGATCCATTCTCCAATTTCTGGGCTGACAGTAGCAGATAGTGTCATTGTGTACCTTACTGCTCTAACACATTTTGCGGAAATTTTGAACTCTTCCCACTATTACCCTGCCTTCCTCCATTGCAAACAAG
Organism: Schistocerca gregaria; assembly: GCF_023897955.1. NCBI lineage: Eukaryota > Metazoa > Arthropoda > Insecta > Orthoptera > Acrididae > Schistocerca > Schistocerca gregaria. Next base: position 300,525,084 of record NC_064920.1, on the reverse strand, counting down.
AGTGGAGGGGGCTTGGCTGATACTCTTTTCTACTCAGAATTGTGAGTGTTACAATGCTGCCTTTACTATGAGGGAGCTAGAACTTGCTCTTAGTACATCCCAGTCCTCTGCCCCAGGGCCATACAATAAACACATTCAGATGTTGCAGCACCTTTCTCCTGTGTGCAAGCATTTTCTGCTTAACATGTACAACCATGTCTGGGCAGAGGGCACATTTCTCGGATGCTGGTGTGAAGCCATTGTCATAGGTGTACCTGAGTCCGGTAATGACAAAAACCTTCCTTGTAGCTACCACCTTATTGCTCTTAACAGCTGTGTTTGCAAGGTGATAGAATGTATTATTCATGCACAGCTGGTATGCTGGCTTGAATCTTGAGATTTACAGACAAATGCACAGTGTGGATTTTGAACATGGCATTCTGCAGCTGACCACTTTGTTACCTTGTCAGACACCTTTATCCAGGAAAACAGTGTGTTTCAGGGTTCTGTCCTGATGGTCATCCTCTTTGCTATCACCGTTAACCCTATAACGGCCTGTCACCCGCCAGCCATCTCTGGCTCCCATTTTATTGACGATTTTGCCATCTATGTAGTTCTCCATGGACCTGCCTTGCTGAGCAGCGTCTTCAGCAATGTCTGGATCATTTTACTCCTGGAGCATCAACAATGGCTTTCACTTTTCAGCTCACAAAACCATCTGTATGAATTTCTGGCAAAGAAAATACAAATGTTTTTGTTGAAATAATAATAATAATAATAATAATAATAATAACAGTAATAATAATAATCCCCGTGGAGTCTCGGGAAAAGAATAGGCCTCCGGCATGTTCTGCCAGTCGTAAAAGGTGACGAAAAGAACAAACCACTAACAGGGCTAACCCCCCTTTTAGTGTGATTAGTTGGTTCAGGACACAACTAAAGAAGCCTCGGACAAGCGCCATCATGGTCGGGGATGACGCTTGAACCCTATGCCTGCCCACAATGGTAACGACACTGCTAGCCAACTGGAAAATGATTTAAATCCAAATAGAGATGTTTTGTAGGATATGCTTCCTGCAACCACCCTAGAAGGAAAACAAAGACAGAGGATGAGATGGTCAGATGAAGTTAATCGACACCTCATGTTCTGTTATTACCAAGCAACAAACCTAGGAACCAACACAACTGGATACAGATCACAAGTATACACAACATTTATTACGAGATACCCAGAATTAAAATTTTTAACAGAACAAGAACTAGCTGATCAGGTCCGTGTAGTAACCAAAAATAACAGGATACCCCAGTCAGAATTAGAAAACATCAAACAACAAGTACAACAAATACTGGAACAAAATAATGTGCAATCAGAAGTAGAAGAAAATACAGTAATGGACTCAAACATCCCAGAGCAAACAAACAAAGAACAACACACATCAATTAAAGAATCAGAGGAAAACGGAATCTTAAGACTGCCACCAGAACAAGTACAAATAGAACACGAAGTGACACACATGTTAGATATAGAAGAAAAATTTCAGCTCACATATATAGAATACAAAGACACAAATACAGACATTAGACCATTCTTGCATAGACTGCCAAATAACCCACAAGTCAAAACAACAATAAAAACTATCAACACAATCATACACAACAAAATAAATGAAAACACAACTATGGAAGAGTTACAACTACTGGTTTATATAGGAGCACTCACTACACTAAATATACACACTAGGCAGAGATCAGAACCAACCAACACACAGAAGAAACCCACAAAACCAGCATGGCAACACAGGCTACAGATCAGAATAGAAAAACTGAGAAAAGACATTGGACAGCTAACACAATTTATAAGACATCAAATGTCAGAAAAAAACAAAAAAGGTTAGGTAAAATCTCACAACAAGAAGCGATAGAGCAATTATATGAAAAGAAGCAGAAATTACAAGCATTGGCCAAATGACTTAGAAGATACAAAAAAAGTGCAAATAGAAGGAAACCAAACCAAACATTCAACACCAACCAAAAGTAATTTTACCAGACAATAGATAACACACACACATTAAAATAGACAATCCACCAAACATAACAGACATGGAACACTTCTGGAGCAACATATGGTCAAACCTGGTACAACATAACAGGCATACACGGTGGATAGAAGCAGAAACAGACACATACAAGATGATACCACAAATGCCTGAAGTGATAATTTTGCAACAAGAAGTCACCAAAGCAATTAATTCTACTCACAACTGGAAAGCCCCTGGAAAAGATAAAATAGCAAATTTCTGGCTAAAGAAGTTCACCTCAACACATTCACATCTAATTAATTTATTTAACAGTTACATTGCAGACCCATACACATTCCCTGATACACTTACACATGGAATAACTTATATGAAACCTAAAGATCAAGCAGACACAGCAAACCCAGCTAAATACTGCCCCATAACATGCCTACCAACAATATACAAAATATTAACTTCAGTCATTACACAGAAACGAATGACACATACAACACAGAACAAAATTATAAATGAAGAACAAAAAGGCTGTTGCAAAGGAGCACGAGGATCTAAAGAGCAACTGATAATAGATGCAGAGGTGACATATCAAGCTAAAACTAAACAAAGGTCGCTACACTACACATACATTGATTACCGAAAAGCTTTTGATAGTGTACCCCACACATGGTTACTACAAATATTGGAAATATACAAAGTAGATCCTAAATTGATACAGTTCCTAAACATAGTAATGAAAAACTGGAAAACCACACTTAATATCCAAACAAATTCAAATAATATCACATCACAGCCAATACAGGTTAAGCGTGGAATATACCAAGGAGACTCATTAAGTCCTTTCTGGTTCTGCCTTGTTCTGAACCCACTATCCAACATGCTAAATAATACAAATTATGGATACAATATTACTGGAACATACCCACACAAAATCACACATTTGCTATACGTGGATGATCTAAAACTACTGGCAGCAACAAATCAACAACTCAACCAATTACTAAAGATAACAGAAGTATTCAGCAATGATATAAATATGGCTTTTGGAACAGACAAATGTAAGAAAAATAGCACAGTCAAGGGAAAACACACTAAACAAGAAGATTACATATTGGGTAACCACAGCTACTGCATAGAAGCAATGGAAAAAACAAATGCCTATAAATATCTAGGATACAGACAAAAAATAGGAATACATAATACAAATATTAAAGAAGAACTAAAAGAAAAATATAGACAAAGACTAACAAAAATACTGAAAACAGAATTGACAGCAAGAAACAAAACAAAAGCTATAAATACTTATGCTATACCAATATTGACCTACTCATCTGGAGTAGTGAAATGGAGTAACACAGACCTTGAAGCACTCAATATACTTACATGATCACAATGCCGCAAATATAGAATACATCATATACATTCAGCAACAGAAAGATTCACATTAAGCAGAAAGAAAGGAGGAAGGGGATTTATTGACATAAAAAACCTACATTATGGACAGGTAGACATATAAGAAAATTCTTTCTAGAACGAGCAGAAACTAGCAAAATACACATAGCAATCACTCATATAAATACATCAGCTACACCACTGCAATTTCATAACCACTTCTACAACCCTTTAGATCACATAACATCAACAGATACGAAGAAAGTAAATTGGAAAAAGAAAACAGCACGTGGCAAGCACCCGTATCATCTAACACAGCCACACATCGATCAAGAAGCATCCAACATATGGCTAAGAAAAGGCAATATATACAGTGAGATGGAAGGATTCATGATTGCAATACAGGATCAAACAATAAACACCAGATATTACAGCAAGCATATTATTAAAGATCCCAATACCACAACAGATAAATGCAGATTTTGCAAACAACAAATAGAAACAGTAGATCACATCACTAGCCGATGTACAATACTAGCAAATACAGAATACCCCAGAAGACATGACAATGTAGCAAAAATAATACATCAACAGCTTGCCTTACAACATAAACTTATAAAACAACACGTTCCCACATACAAGTATACACCACAAAATGTACTGGAGAATTATGAATACAAATTATACTGGAACAGAACCATTAAACATATGAAACAACACCACGTAACAAACCTGACATCATACTCACCAATAAAAAGAAGAAATTAACACAACTAATCGAAATATCCATACACAATACAACAAATATACAAAAGAAAACAGGAGAAAAAAATTGAAAAATACATCCAACTGGCTGAGGAAGTCAAGGATATGTGGCATCAGGATAAAGTTGACATTATAACAATTATACTATCAACTACAGGAGTCATAACACACAATATCCACCAGTACATCAATGCAATACAGCTACATTCAAACTTATATATACAACTACAGAAATCCGTAATTATTAATACATGTTCAATTACCCGAAAGTTCCTAAATGCAATATAACATATACCGTACAGTTAAAAGGAAGTCACGCTTAATCAAGGTCCGCGTCACTTTGTACTTTAGACCAGACATAACGTCTGAGATAAGAAAGAAATAATAATAATAATAATAATGTAAATAACAACAAGAAGTTTCCTAATAGATCAATTACAAGATAAATGAACTACATAGTGCAGTGAATGACAAATAAATAACAAACAGATAATTAACAATAAGTACATGAAACATTAATAAAATAGTTGCACAGTGTGGAATATGTATAGTTTGCAGTTAATTTATAGTTCATTCTCATAAAGAAAGTGGGTCATTTGTCACATACTGAAGGAACTCTTGAGTAGAGTAAATTATTTTACTTTTGATCCACCTTGAAAGACTACTTTTAAATTTATTTACTGGCACTGTGTAGGCATTTTCAGGTAATTTTTTGAAGTAGACAGGAGCAAGATATTTGTAGCTGTTATGTGTCTTTGCAAGTCTAGCATTGGCATATTAATTGTATGTCCACTTCTGTTATGGTCATGAACTGTTCTTCTTAAGTCAAATTTACTCAGATTCTCTTTAACAAAGACAAGGCAGTTGTATATATACAGGTCAGACACTGTCATTATATTTAGTTTCTTAAAATAATCTCGACATGACTCATATGGGATAAGTTCTGCTATGCACCTTAAGGCTTTCTTTTGCCATTTAAACACTAATTTTGAGCCTACAGAATTGCCCCATAATAGTATTTCATAACTCATGTGCGAATGGAAGAAGGCATACAACAGAAGTTCTTTACTGACACTGCTCCTCATCTTGTACAGCAGATATATGGCACGTGCCAATTTCCCACATATCTTCCCTGTGTGAGTATCCCAGCTGAGCTTTTGATCTATATGAAATCTTAATTATTTTACTGTTTTGTTACCATGACTGGGAGCATTCAGATTGAATAAAATAGCTTCAGTTTTACTATCATTCTTCTGCAGTACATTTGCCTCAAACCAAGTAGTTCACCTCTCCATGGCCACTGACATGCTGTCTTGCACATTTTCAAGATTTGTATCACATGTGATGAGCATTGTCATCAGCATATAGTACTGCATCACCTGATTCAACTGCAGGTAAATCATTTATATAAATAATGAAAAGGAAAGGTCCAAGAACAGATCCTTGAGGTACACCCGTTACAAGTGGGAGACATTCTGACATTTGATTATTTACCGTAACTAACTATTTTCTATTGTCCAAGTATGACTGCATTAGGCATAGAGCATTCTCTCTCACTCTGTAGTGGTAGAGTTTTTTATGTGAGTATTGTGGGAGACCATATCAAAAGCTTTCCTGAGATCCAACAATGTTGCACAGATAATATCTTTGTTTTCAAAACAATTGTATATTTTTGCTACCATACTCTCAACTGCTTTTACTGTAGAAGGGCTAGATCTGAAACCATAATGTGAGGAGGTGAGTACATTATTATGTTCAGAATATTGACTCATCTGTTTATGCATGCACTATTCTATTATTTTTGATATTATGGGTATTAGTGATATTGGTTGATAGTTATCTGGTGATGCTACATCTCCTTTCTTATGTATTGGTTTAACTACAGATATCTTTAAGCATTCTGGATAATTACCTTCAATTAAAATTTTGTTGATTATTTTAGTCAGTGGCATTACAATTTGATTTCTGATGTTTAATTTGAGAGACCATAGTAATCCTCTGCTCTAGAATTACTGAGCTTAGCTGTTGATTCATTGACTATCTTCTCAGTTACACAAGTCCAGTGAAACTTGTCTGTCTGCTTACTATTCATTTCTGGCAGCAGTGCCTCTGCTTTGCTCACATTCTCCATTATGCCCTTATCTTATTGATGACTGCCAAAATGCACATTTAAAATATCAGGTGGAATTGGTGTCTGCTATACTTTATCATCAGAGTTAGTTACTGTTTTAATAATTTTCCTTGCAGCTTTGCATTTATTTGCTGAGTTCAGTATGTATGTATCATTTGCTTTGCACTTAGCTGCCTTAATTTCAGACCTGCAAATCTTTTTTACTTTCATGTACATTTCCTTGTCACAATTATTGTGCTTGGACCTACCATGATAGAGTATCATCATGATTCTTATTCTACTTAGATGTGGGGTGTACCAGCTTTTTAGATTTTGTGGTTTGATGTAACAGTTTTGCTTTGATATTTTCTTGCAGTGTTTACAACAACATGCTTCAAAATTTTCAGTTAACAGTTCTATAAATTTGTTGGTAGATTCATTTGCACCTGCAGTGGCTATTATTTTATCCCATTTTATTAAATTCAGTTGACCTGTCAAATTATTTAGCTTTGATTCGTTTATTGGTCTTATAATTTTTCTACAGTCTGTGGAAGTTTCAGTTGCTTTAGTGTTAAGAGTTAGTCTGAGCCATAGTCCCTCATGATCTGAAATGACTAGCTGGATTGTATTGAATTCTGTTTTGTTTAGATGAAAATTACAAATTATGTTATCTAGACATGCTTCCTATCTTGTGGGTTTGTCATTTAAGCAACTGAAGTTAAAGGATCTTAATAATGCAATTGGTTTCTCCCACCATCTTTACATCTTGGGCCTGCTGCCCTTCCATTCATTGAAACTATGAAATTCTTGGGACTCATGCTCAATAGGAAACTCTCTTGGTCCTCCCATGTGTCTTACCTGGCAGCCCACCGTATGTGGTTTGTCAATGTCCTGACCTGGGGTGCCGAACGAACCACCCTCATCCATCTGTACTGGTTCTTTGTCTGTTCAAAACTCAGCTAGTGGTGCTTTGTTTATGTGTCTGCATGTACATCCCTCTTACGGTGTCTCAACACTATTCAACATCATGGCATCTGTTTGGCCTGAATGCCTTTTACGCTAACCTTGTTGAGTGTCTGTATGCTGAAGCTGCTGAACCACCACTGTCCTACTACCATGACTTTCTGCTCAGCAGGTATGTATGCCATTTGTCTGCAACACATGGCCATGAATCCTATGCCTCCTTCTTTGACGATTCCTTTGATTGTCAGTATGGAGCATGTCCTCTTCTCTGTTACCTCCCGGCATCTGCTTTCAGCACTTGCTGCGGTGGCTTAACTTCACACTAACTGCAACATTCCCAGTAGGTGTGAACCTTTCACCACCTAGGCTTCATGAAGTGGCCAATGTCAATCTTGGTCTTCATTTGTTACTTAAGGACACTACTCCAGCCTTCACTTTCATGACCCTCACATTGAACGTTGTGATAGCACCTTTGTACACACAGATGGCTCTCGGATTGACCGTGGGGTCTGGTGTGCCTTCTTCATTGGCACCCATGTCCAGAGACACAGCCTTTTCAATTGCATGCTCTGCTCAGACTCACTCAGCACCCTTCAAAGTCTATGTGTGCTGTAGACTGCCCATCCCTTAGTGCAGCGGGTCTAGGAACTCACTTGCTCACTCTTGGTGGTGCAGTGTGATGTTTCTGTGGGTTCCTGATCATGTTGGTCTGCCAGGAAACAAGGTTGCTGACACCAATGCCAAGGCTGCAGTTCTCGTACCTCAGCCCACGAGTTCCTATATTGCTTACAATGATCTCTGTGTTGCCGTCTGTCAGGAGGTGGTGTCACTTTGGCATCGCCAACAGTCCTCCCTTCACGGGAATAAGCTTTGGCTTATTAAGCCTCTCTCAGTGGCTTGGATAACCTCCTCTCGACCCTCCCACTGGGAGGAGGTTATTTTAACTTGGCTGCATAATGGGCACTACCTTTTTAGTGATCATGATTTGCTAAGTGGCGCTACCTCACTACTTTGTATATACTGTGTGCAAGTTTTAACTGTCTGTCACTTACTGATGGAATGCCTATTTTCTAACCATTTATGTCCCCACTTAGGTTTGCGTTTGATTTATCTGCCAATTAAGCAAATGACGCAAGGGCTGTCGACTGTGTTTTACTTTTTATATGCCAAAGTAATATGGCAAAAGCCATTAACTTTTCAGTTTTTGACCTCTGTTTCTGTTTGGTGTCTTTTTAGTCCTTTTTACATGTGCCTGTTTTTAGCTGTCTTCCATTATGTCAGTTGGGACTTACATATAGTCATTTTTTAACTCCTCTCTGTCTTTGTGTTGTACATTCAGAGCTAGTAAATATTGATTGTAACAAAGAAAATAAAGTAATTTCTTTTTACAGGTTTTTGCTTTAAATATGAAAAAATACAAAAATATGAATTTTTTTATAGTAAAACAGCTGAGACAATATTGATATGTTTATTCGAAAATTAGTTCTGGTATTGACTACTTCTGTTGAGGAAAAGTAAGGCTAGAGAAAGGTGTCCCTTTACAGTACCCCCTGACAAAATTAGGAAAAAAATGTGTTTACAGTATTTTGTGACTTACTATAAAGTTTGCCAAACGGTGTAGAAAATGATGCCAAAAGATAGAATACAGGTGTATAAAAGTGTTTGTTACATAACATACTACAGAAATCATAATTTATACATATTTCAGAATATTGCATTCAGATTTTCAGATCTGTGGAACATTATGCCACAAGACAAATGATACAAAGTCAAAACTACATTATAACACAAAACTATAGAAATAAGTGCAGGGACAATGTAAATTGCTAGAATTACAAATTGCAAGTTTACATCTAAAACATCACACCTCCGAAATCTTCAAAAGAGATGAGAAAAAATTCACAGCCTAAGTGTATGACAAGTGAGCCAACTCAAAATACTCACGATGTTGGGTACAGACCAGAAGAATACACTCAATCATGAGTAGGAATATAACACAAAATCAATCAGCCACATAAACCAGAGTATTTAAAGATATGTCGACTCATGAAAGGAGAAACTAGTGAAAAACTATTAGCCCCTAAGCTTACCTTACATTGTGGGGACTGACCCAAGAATCCAAACCGAGTACACACCAGCAAAAAATGTGTTGACATGACAAAATAAATACAATTCATAATTTTATCAATAAGTTCAATCATATGTAAAGAGTAATTATAGGAAGTATCTAGCCTCAATAAATAGTTGTACGCTCTCCTTTCAGATACAATATTGCAGTACTCAGGATAAATACGGGTAATCAGAGTCAGTCATAAATAGTTTTGAATGATGACATAATCGAGTAGCTTGAGGATTAAAATCAGTGTATGAAATCTGACACGTAGTACATCTTGTTATACTGTATATAGTAGTAAATGTCTTTCACACTATTTTCTGATTGTTCACACAAACTAACCTACATAATTAAAGGCCTATAAGATTCATTTACAATTTAAAAAAATACATATACTGATTTTAAGTTACATAATGTATTCAGAAGTTAATCCCCTTACTTGAAAAAACATACATTTATTTGGCTTAGCACTGTCCATAGCAGTAACTGTTTTTTCTAAACAAATAGATCCACGAATTCTTCATATAGAGAAATTTACAAATTTCCATCACAACACTTAGGTATTTCATAGATGCTGGAGTACATTACCCAGTGCCTAAGATTTCTTGTAAGTTGACCGGACCAGCAAGGGTACAGCCATACAGCAGAGTGGGAGTGGATCCACCCAAATATTTAAGTTTCCTCCATAGACTTCTCATCACATGCTTGATTGGATAGGTATCTTTTTGTCTAGCATTCTCATCAAATCCTGAAACATATTTTGTGTACTAAATATGCTGTTCAGGACCTTTCTCACATCATATGGCTGGTGCTTTCCCTATTATATTGCAAAATCAAGAAGATAGGATTTATGTCAGATAAGATTAGAAAGTGTTCATGTATGAAACTTCAATAAACAAAGCCAAATGAACTAGTAATATGATAAAGCACAAATCTACTACAAAACGTAATTATGTAGTTGTATGAAGCTGCAAACATTGTGTGTCATTAATTTAAACTCAGTCAATAGGTAAGATAGAACTTTATAAATCACATGGTCTTACATACTACATTCCTGACCAACAAAACCCAATTATTTAGTCATATGAATCTGCAAACATAGAGTAGCATATATTTAAACTCAGTCAATAGATAAGACAGAACTTCATAAATCACATCATTTCTGACAAACAAAACACAACTATATAGTCATATGTAGCTGCAAACATAGTGTGTCGTAAATCCAAACTCAGTCAACAGATAAGACAGAACTTTAGGAATCACATAATCTTACATACTACATTCCTGAGAAACAAAACACAATTATATAGTCATGTGATTCTGCAAACATAGTGCGTATTTTCTTCCAGACTAGGGATCATTACACATCTATGTTCAAATGTCTTGTCTTTTAAAAGGTGTACAGCTTTGCTTCTGCCATGTTTTCCCCAAAATTGGAGGCTTTAATGAAACAAATTGGTTACATGTGTATCATTCAAAGTATTTTCCATTGCTGGCTACTAATTTCTCCCATCTTTTGGGCAGTGTATGAATCCCGTGTTAAAAAAATTGTTCATCTTTTGAAGCGATCCACGAATCGATCCAATTTGTGACTTTTTCATGAGATCGGAGGTGTTGGTCAGCCAGTCAGAGGGATCAACATCTGGAGAATATGGTCAGTGGGGTAGGACTTCCCATTTTAACAATCCAAAGCACATTGTGACCTCTTTTGCAACGTGGGGTTGAGCACTGTTGTGATGCAAAATCACTTTATCATGCCTCTCGCTGTATTGTGGCCATTTGTCTTTTAATGCTCTGCTCAGATGCATTCTTTGCATTCAATAATGAGCACGTGTGATTGGTTCACTTGGTTTTGACACCTCATAGTACACGACTCCAAGCTGGTCCCGCCAAATGCAGAGCATGATCTTCTGGCCATGAATACTCAGTTTGGCCGTTGATGTAGAAGCATGGCTGGGATATTCCCATGATTTGCATTTAGGGTTATTGTAATGAACCCATTTTTCATCCCCAGTCACAATGCAATGCAGAAATCCCTTCTGTTTTTGCCTCTGAGGCAACTGTTCACAAACACACAAATCCCGTTCAACATCTTTTGGTTTCAGCTCACACAGGATCTAAGTTCCTTATTTCTGAATCATCCCCATAGCCTTGAGATGTTTTGAAACAGCTAGCTGTGTCACTCATGCTAATTGTGCTAATTCTTCTTGAGTTTGACGTAAGTCTTCACTTAGCAATGTCTCCAATTCTGCATCTTTCAAAACATTCTCTCTTCCATCACTATGCCCGTCTACGACTATAAAATCACCATTTATGAAGTGTTGAAACCACTCATGACACATTTTTTCACTAATAGCATCCTTACCATATGTACATGAGAGCATTTGATGAGACTCAGCTGCTGTTTTCTTCATATTGAAACAAAACAGTAACACCTCCCACAAATGATGAGAATTAGGCTCGTAAATTGAAATTTTCAATCAAGAACAACTTTATGATGCAGACACAAATCGACTAATGTTTGAATGAGGTTATGTTGACTGAGGTCCAACCTAACTGCCCGACATCTGCAATCTGTTTCTTTGGACCACCACTTACCATTGTTGTCACCAATTGGCAAATGGCAGAAGCAAAGTTGTACACTTTGTATACTAAAGGTTAACAGTACTTGAGATTTTACCAGCTTACTTTGCTTACCAGTAACTCCTCTTATCTCGACACATACAAATGACATTTCCAGAAACTTCTTACTTTACTTGGTCTTATCTCTAAATTGTTCAGATATATCACAACTTGGGCTACCTGTATCAATCAGGCACTTACCTTCTCACTTATCAATCTTAATGTTAATTTAAGGACACCCAAAATCTGAATCATATTCACTGTTGTTTGACACTTCATGCAAAAGATCACTTTCAAATTTGTCAAATGGTACATCCACACTCACTTTACAGGGTTTTATCAACTTTACTAGTATCATAGCATTACTTTGATCACTCGTACTGTCAGGTAGAGATTGAACACAATGAATGGATTCCATGGCACAACTAATATCACTTGTTATAGAATAGAATAGAATCTTTATTGTCACATGACATGTTATATACAATCATTCGATTGAAACATTGGTGACTTTATAGAAGGAACACAGAACACATTAATGTCAAAATTACACTTACTGATTAGATCTTCCTTCACTTCATTCCAGCAATTGGGATACAACATTTTGACTAACTGTAGCTAACTGATTTCAATATGCACATTTATCTCTGTCATCATCAGTCTAGTTCCAAACAAACGTCAAAAACTTTTCACCTTCAATCTCTAGGCTTACAGATAACTCACTTTTATTGTTTTGATCATTACTCTGCATTACATTGATGCAAAACTGTTTTGAATGGACTGTTATTCCATGACTCTCACTTACATCATCATGTACATCACTTACCTTACCTTACCTGTATTGTTACCGTAATTCACAAATGACTCTGAAACTTCATTATTCTTAAAATCCACAAATACTTTATACTTATCATCATTGTATTCCTCCCAAATTACTTAACCAACAACATCACTAACACTACAAGTCTCATCTCCATCAAAGTCGCTTACCTCTCCTACATTCATTTGCAATAAATCACCAGTCTCAGATTTACCAACCTCGTTTATTCCACAGCTCTCATTCACATCAACATCAAAAATATCACCTAGTTCAGATGCAATAGAGTCCTCATCTAATTTACATACATCAATAACCCTGTTTTCTGACCAACAGTACATTAGTACATACAACATGAAAATTCTCAGTTCTCTCACACTCTGGTTTGTGATTAGTACCAACATCACCATAACTAAACATTGTATCCCAAAACATTATATCAAAACATAAATGAGAAACCTGATGTTCCTTCTGTTCAATTTCAGATACATGTGCCATATCATTAAAACTGTTATTACTGTCTAATCACAAGTGTAACCAGGGGTCCTGTGCTTGTTGTGTTTCTTCTCCCCAAAACTGTGGACTTTTCACTGAGGTGAATGGCCTTTCCCTGAGTAGTTACTTCTATGATTGTTTCTTGTATTAAAATGCTCATGGTTATCTCCATTATTCTTATCCTGCTGATGTTCAACATCTCTCTCTCTATTAGCATTTTGATCCTTATAGAAGTTACCATTATCTCTATTTCTGTAATTATTCCCATTGGGATTTCTACCATTCTGATTATTGTGGTACATACTTCTTTCTACTGTCCTACCCAGCTTGTCAGCATATTGTCAAAACTGTTCAACACAATCATCAGGTCCATGTTCTAAATCTCACTGTAACCTTTCTGGTAATCTCCTTTTAAGTGCATCAATCAGTGTCATTTCATCAAATGGTTTGTCAAGGTGTGTCAATTTTTTTAAGTTGATTCTTACAAAACTCTTCAAAGTTCTGTCCCTATCCCTATAATTAGGACCATTCAAAAATTCACTTTTAGTTCCCCCCCCCCCCCCCCCCCCCCCCCCCCTGTTCAGCTTCTGACCAAAATTTATTTAAAAAACTTATCTCAAAACTTTGATGTTTCCCACTGACTTAAATTTAAATTTACCCATGATAAACTTTTTCTTACAAGATGTCTTTCAACAAATTTAATTTTTTTATTGTCATTTGTGCTTGAAAAAAAACTATCTCTACAGTGCTACCGAAAATCCACTGGATATGAATTGTCTAAAGGAAAACTTTTGATAGGAGTGTTAGACCATGCAGTACCATTGTTTGCACATAGAATTTGGTTCACACATATTTCCTGGATTGCTGAATTTTTTTGTTCTAAAACCATTACATTAGTTTGCAAATTGTTTTCAATATTTCAAATTTTTTGGTTAAATTGGTGACATTTTGTTCCATTTTTTCCACTTGTAATCTTACCCTCCCACAAATTACCATTAAAATCATTGCCTTAGTATCTTCACTATTTTCAAAAGTTTTGCGAGGTGTAAGATATACAAAATAATAACTTTTTACTTATCTTCATTATCTCATTGTTGATGTCAAAGGCTCAAAGTCTTTTTTGTCTAGAAGTAAGTTCTTGCTGCTGAAAATTTTAATTTAACATTGTGGGTTCTTGTTGCATTAAATAACTGATGAAGATTTTTGTGTTGCTATGATTTTCTTTTATTTTTATCCCATTCTTCTAAATCTCACTAACGTTCCAATTTTCACTTTTCTCACATAAAAAATTACATTGTTGTTGACAAGTTCAGTAAAACATCTACTTCCATTAGAGGCATGCCCACCACTACTTGCATTCTGCAGTTCTAACTATTCCAAAGAGTTTACAAATTTACATATTTTCTCAACAGGAGAAGAATTTGTACCAAAGTATGTCATTATTTCATAAATAAATCCAGAAACAAATTTAATAATTAGCTTAAATTGGACAATTAATAATTTTGTAATTTCAAATATTTTTAAAAGAAAAGGAATTTTAACTGTTAGTACATATCGACTGTAACACACAAACTTCTTTTTATACATTTTAGACTGAAATATGATACATTGTGTACAAAATCATATGAATTCTTTTAGTGAAACAGCTGAGATAATTTTAACCTATTTAAGAATCAGTAGTATATATGGTATTGATTACATCTATAAAAGAAAAAGGTAATGTTACAGGAGGATGATTCATTATACACTATGGCCTTCTGTCCAACGCTGATGTCATTAACATTCTTCAACTGTCTTATTGATTCAACCATCAACTCATTTTCCAAAACAATAAATTTATTTTCTAAAACATCAACTTTTTCATTCACACTTTTACCCCCATCTGACAACCCATATTTTAGTTTTGAAACTTGATTACTAAGTTGGTCCCTTACTAAGTTGTACCCTGTCAATTTAACTATTGTTTTCAGTTTTCAAGTCATTTAATTGACCTTGTAGTGAAGTAAATTCGGTATTGTTATCTGTTCTTATTTCAGTTAACTGATCTTTCACTGTGCTAATTTGCTATTGTTATGTCTTCATTTTCTCTACTTTTGTCAAAATTGACTACCCTTCCTTTATTGTTGTGAGTATTTGTATGGTTAACTCTTTTAATAAGTTTCAAGAGGAGTAAGATTTACTTGGAACTGAAATTTTCATATTTTAGGGTCTCACGGTTGAAATAATTAACTTTTAAGTAAATGTGTGCAATTTCTTGTTTTCCTCGTGATAATAAATGAATCCAGAAATAAACATAATGAATAGTGCTAGAGTGCATGATTAATACTAGAAATGTGCCAAGTATTTCTTAATTTCAAATGTTTCTAAAAAAAAATAATTTTAAGTCTGCATTCAGAGGTAGTACAAACTTATTGTAACAAAAAAGTAAAGTAATTTATTTTTACAGATTTTAGCTTGAAATATAACATATCATATACAAAAATATGAATTTTTTTAGAAAAACAGATGAGACAATATGGACCTGTTTATTTGAAAATTAGTTTTGGTATTAACTACTTCTGTTGAGGAAAAGTAATGCTAGAAGAGGGTATCCCTTTACAAAGTCCTTCCATTGCTTTGTATGCATTTTGCAAGTAGTAATATTTACCAAGAACATCTCAGATGATAATAATTAGCTTCTGGTTAGAAACAAGGATACTCATTCAAGAAGCAACCAGAGTATACAGGCCCAATAGTCAAATACAACACACACAAAATGGACCATTTTAAATAGGAAACAAGCTGTACAACAAATTACCTTGTAACACCAACATGATCAAAAATATTTCAGTTTTGAAAGTAGTTGTTTACAACTATCTACTGCAGAAATGTTATTATAGTGTAGCTTAGTATCATCAGGTAAAAATGTGAATTTGTAGATTGCAATTGTAATAGGCAGAAATTGTGGAAAATTTGTATAGATTGTGTTAAGTGTGGAAAAAAAGTACTACAAAATTCAAGAGAACTATGTTCTCAGTAAATGTTCTTACAGTGTAAATAAATATATCTTAGCAAAAGAAATAGTATATCATACAACAAATTTTCACCTTTACATTGTGTAAATATCTTTTAATTTTCAAATGCGTTTTTCTTATAGAAAAAACTGTAGTTGTAAAAAACCATGGTTACAAAAACTGCTTTTAACTAGATTAGAGTGAGAGTGAGAATGAGAGTGAGAGTGAGAGTGAGAGTGAGAGCACTATGGGACTTAACATCTGAGGTTATCAGTCGTATAATTAGTGTACAAAGGTACCAAACAAAACAGATCTTATGATGATATTGGAATCTGGACATACACTAGCCCTCAGTGAACTAAGAGATGTGGTGAGGATCTGTTCAATTTGCTTTCCATTCTTATCTGTTGCATTTCATTCTCTGACAAGTGTGCTGTGTTATATTTCCAGCTGACAATCTACTATTTACAGGTGAGTAAAAAGGTCTCATAAATGTGTAAATAATGAAGATAGCTTCTGCTATATTTGCGTCACAATAAAATTTGCTTCTAGAAGGTGTTCAGTTACACCTTCTGTAAGACATACATATTTCTTATATTTTGGCTGTAAGAGATGGACAAGAACAAAAAATAGGCACCATATATTTGCAGCACTACAAGTTGACAATAAACAGTCTGTTTATGTTCCCCCAGCAAATGCTCCTGTGAACTGTGATGAATATAGCAGTTTTTCTGTAACTCGATATGAAAATGATATGCCATCACCTTCAATAGGAGCAGACTTTTTTCCAAACATATCAGCCTTGGATCACAATGACAAGAAGAGCTCAATGTCTTCATCAGGGATCTATAACTTCCTTAGAATAAGTCACAATGTTTGGCATCACCATAATAATAATGAAATTTGCACAAAACTCTGTGAAAATGACAACGTTTTGCACTTGCTTTTTGGGATAACTTGACAAACATAGTGCGGATACTAAAAATATAGGAAAAAAAATAAATTCAAAATATGTGAACTGCAACTCTGCCCTCTGCCGTCCATATATATATATAAAAACGGAAAAGTGTCAGTAGACAGGCACAATAAAATAACACACAAACACACACACAAATGTTTTTCCCATGTGGAAGTTTCTTTCTATATATAATCTCACATTATATATTATTAATATATT